>NW_006438867.1:4536562-4543710 GCF_000325575.1 Pteropus alecto
GGCATTTTTTGCTTGGTGGCCTGAATGTCCTTCCCGTCAGATGGTGGTTTGGGCTGAATCATCTGAAGGCTTGACTGGGCTGGATGGCCAAGAAGGTGCATTCACATGTCTGGCAGTTGATTCTGGCTATTAGCGCAAGGTCACCTGTCCACAGGAGCACCTACCTGTGTCCTCTCCATGTGGCTTGCACTTCCTCACAGAAAGATGGTGTCAGCATAATCAGTCTTCCTTTCTAGTAGCTCACGGTTCTGAGAAAGCAAGATAGAAACTGCCAGTCCTCTTAAATACTCATCTCAGAAGTCGTGTAGTATCACTTCCTCCATACTTATTGATCAAGCAAATGAAAGGTTAGTCCAGATTCTGAGAGAGGAGAACTAGACACCTCCTCTTAATGGGAGAAATAGCAAATAGTAACAATCCGCAGCTGTCTTTAATCTACTACATCTACCAATGTCTGCCACTTTTCATTGCCAAGGACCCCAGAATTGCCGAGTCCTATCCAACAGGCTCAGGAGTCTATCTTTTGGAATGATTCACACCATGAAGGAAACTGCCTCTGAAGGCTAAGAAAGCCTGGCACAGTGCACCCTAGCTGTACGTTGCCATATTTAAAGCACATTTTATCAGAAACCCTCTTCTTTTTACTACGACTTACAAAGTTTCATTGTAAAATGAAGAAAATACACATTTTGAAGAAGACTCTTTTCTAATTTAAAAGAAAAATCAAAATTATTTTTTAAAAAAAGAAACCCTGCAGTAAGCACACGTTTGTTACCTGACAAGGGCCTTTTGGCTGTAAGTTACCCCAGACGCATAGTGGGCCACCAGGATCTGGATCCCCAGGTCACGTCGAAGCCCTCCAATGCCACTTGCGAATTGGTGTCTGTCAAAGATGCCCCCACCCTTCCCAACCTGAGGATCCCTGGCATTTTAACAAGGCATCACTTTCTTTTTCACATGTGAAAAGTACTTTTCTGCAATGCATCGATCTCTCAGATAAATTGTGGCTATTATGCCTATTCTAATTCTCTGTATAAAAACTCTGTCTTTCATGTCCTGGGACATTTTAATGCTGTGTGCTGAGCTAATGTGCAAAATAGACACCCATTATTACCTATTTACTCGGGTTATTATTCTGGCTAAGGTGTAATTTTCCACCAGCCATTTGTTTAGAAATCTGGCAGCACACAGAGAACATTTCCATACTTAAAAAGCATCCAAAATTTAGAATGACATCCAGTGATATTAAGCAAGTGTAGATAATGCTCTCCAACTTCATCAAATATTCATGGTTAATTATAGTCATAATATTTATGTCGCTGTGAAAATTAAGGTTGCAAGCTTCTTGTACACAGGCTAAAAATACAAGCTCACAGACTTTGCTATTGCTTACCGCTTTCATTACTGGAATTTCTCATTGTCATTAAATAGAATGACAAGCACGGTATTCTTTGGCCCCCTAATTCACACTGCACATTTGATATCTCCTTTGATACACCAGATAGAACATGTGGAAAGAGCTGAAGGACCATCAGAGCATCTCCCACAAGAGAAGTGTGTGAACAGAGGCCCAGTGGCTACATTTTCTGGAACAAAAATCAGGACACGTGAACTGACAAGTCTGAGAATACTTTGAATACTTTGAGCAGCCACAAGATAGATGATGTGAAATTCAGAGTCTTAGGAAATGAGACCTATGGTCATCACATCTGAAGGGAAATAAGATCGCATGATACAGAAGAAGGAAGGTCTCGAATAATCTAGTCTTATCTATTTTCTACTCTACCATGGTTTGGGATAAGAATGCAATTGTAAATTTAAAAGACAGGTATGGAAAAAAATCTTTCCAAAATGTATATCTAGTTTAACACCTGTCTCTGAAAACTGTCCATTGAAAGTACAGTTCAAACTCCCTAGATCGACATAGCTCATTTTCTTGCCTCATCTCCTCCTTCCGTTTCTGTGCCTCCGATACGCCAGGTCAGGGTATTTGTACTTCTCAGTCTGTCACACCTCTGGTCCTTTTCTTATTCTAGCTCTTCTTTTAGGAATGCTCATTTCAGTGTGGTCTCTTAGGCAAAGTTCATCTCATCTTTAATACTCAACATCAGTATCACCCAAGGTTTCTTAACCTTCCAGAATCTAGACGAGCTGAGCCAGATACACATTCTCCCAAGCTTCTCTTATGCCTGATACATATTTCACGAATAGACTAATCCATTTAATTTAATTATGGGTTTACACGAACCCTACAAAATTGTAAAAAAGAAAACTTGTTAAATTTGCAGGTGATGCAAATTTTGGAAAGATAGTAAATTCGATGGATGACAAAATTAAGTTTTAAAAGAAGATTTCAGCATATTGAAAAGATGGACCAGGAGATGCATGATGCAATCCATTGAAGTAAATATGACCTTCTTCATTGGATATCAGAATAGCAACTGCCAAGTTTTAGTGGATACCTAGCTGAATAGCAGAATGAGAGAATTGATTGTACATTGTAAGAATAATATAAATACATAACAGTGATGTGGCACCTTAAAAAATAAGGCCAACCTTCAGCTACCTTAATAAATTTATAAAATATACAGCTAGAGGGAGGTATGGTCATTTGATACTCTGCTGGGCTCAACATTCTGGGACATATTGTTCAGTCCAGGGACTTTTTTTGAAGAAGGTCATTAACAAAGTTCTATTCATTGACACAAACTGCTAGTTGCCTATCAATATCAACATTTATTCTCCCTTATACATTTTTCAGGGAGATGATGTGCCCAGCTGAATTATTATGTTTTCATAATCCCTTGCAGCTCTGTGGTATAGTATGGCCAATCAGATGTTTTTGTAAATATGACCCTCCCAAGAAAGCCCTGTGAAGAGGACATATTCGACAGCCATGTTCTTTTGCTTTTTGCAATTTCTCCTCTGGTTTGGAACAGAGATGCTGTTACGAAGGTGGAAGGTGGGGCAGCCATGTAGGAATCGTGTGGCAGCATCAAGAATGAGGACAAAAACCACATGCCACGAATGACCGGAGGAACCTGGGTCTCTGGTGGCCCTGCCCGGGCTGCCTACCTCTGAGTCTTTCACATGAAAAAATAAGCAGCTATCTTTGTTTAAGCCACTTTTGTTTATTTTCTCTTCCAGGCAGCCTAGTACAATGCTGACCAAAACAGATGGTGACCAGGGTGTGAGAGGTTGAGATGGGATGTCAACAAGAAATGCACAAGTGAAGTACATTTAGCCTGCAGGTGAGGGGTCTGAGTGGGGACGAGCTGACTGGCTTTACCTATCTGAAACACCGCTACATGAGAGAGGACATAGACTTTATATCACAGCTTCTGAAGGTGGCACTGGGACTGTGGTAGAAGTTATGGGAAGGAGATTGAACTCATCAAAGAAAGACGTTTTAGAGATATAAAGCCACCTAAAAAGTGGTTAAAACTCATAAAAAAAGAGATCGGAGATCAGATTTGTGGTTAATAGAGGCAGGGGTCAGGGGGAGAGAGAAAGTTGGAGGAAGGTCAAAAGGCACAAACTTCCAGTTGTAAGAGAAATAAGTACGAGCGACGTACTGTTCAGCACAGGGACTATGTTTAACAGTGCCGTATGATATGTAAGAAATTTGTTTAAAAAAATAGATCCTGAGAGTCCTTATCACAAGAAAAAGAAAACAGTTTTTTTCATTTTTTTTGTATGTACATGAGATGATGGGTGTTAACTTATTGCAGTCATCATTTCACAATATATGTAAGTCAAATCATTTTGCTGTATACATTAAACTTATACAGCGCTGTATTTAATTATACCTCCATAAAACTGGAAACAAAAGAAATAAATGACAAAATCAAGAGGCAAAATAAAAAGAAGTGACTAGAACACTACCCATCAATGTAGAGGGGGTTACAGTGTCGGACCAAATTTACACCCGATGGAGACATTTACCAGACCTAAGATTTCCATTTGTATTTTAAAACTTATCCACACTTTGATAAACATTTCTTGAGTACCTACTCTATCCATATTTTCTATGAATTTCTAGAATAGAAGGAATTTTTAAAAATGTATTCTAAAGATTTACTGTCTAGCAGCTAAGATATTTATATAAAAAGAGCATCTCAATAAAACTTTAAACGCTAAGGTACAGATAAGCACAGATCAGAGAGTTTCCTTAAAATTGAGGTTTCAAGGTTGAGCCTGATGAAAAGAAAAAAGGCGGGGGGGAATTTCAGGCAGAAGAATGGCATACGCAGAGGCATCCTCTAGTGAAACAGTATGTTGCATGTGAGTGAGAAAATCAGTCATTTAGAAATATAGAGGCACAAACCGCGGAAGGTCATTGTAGGAGAAGGAGCTGGGGGAGGCTTAGGGCAGACGGGGGACTTTGTATTCAGACTAATAAGGTTAGAGGTTATCCTGCAGCCAGTGGCCCTGACTTCCAAATTTAAAAGTAAAAATTTTAAAAATGTACAACTGACAAAGATTATAAATTTTGCATTATGCCAAGTCAGATTATTTTTAAAAAACTATGAGCCATATTGTACTTTTATATAATTTTCTAAGCAAGTACATTTGCACCAAAAGAATAAAAAGAATATACTATAAACACAAAGTACAATATTTTAAAAGGAATCATTTTAGCTTTGTGCCAAACTCATTTGCATTGCCCTTGTCTTCATTTTGCCTAGGAAAACTTCATCAAGGAACATCAAAATTTAGTAGTATAAAACAACCACAAATATTTATTATTTCTCATGGTTTCTGTGGATCAGAAATTTAGTCGCTCATCTCGGCAGTTATGGCTCATGCCTCTTGTTAAAATCAAAAGCAAACACAGACCAGCCTTGAAGGCTCCCTGAACATACAAAACCAGGTTAGTCACAAAACTTAGTTTAGCTTATTTTGCAAGACTAACTTGACCTGGGTCATCACTGGCTTCTACTCTGGAAATCACAAGCAAAACTTGAACTGTTTCCCAAAGTTGATATGAGGTAACCACTGAAAATTCTAATATTAAAACGAATCAATGTGAAGAACAAAGTCGCTGCTTTCTCATTATAAGCTGCTTTATGATAATATACCCCGAGCCTCTATGTTTTGTTTAGGGTACTCCTGGTTTGCAAACTGGCTTTTGATGTGCACAATAAACTTTCACCAGTTACTACTTCGGTAATGCATTGCTTTCACTTCATTTATGTATTTTTGAACTTATAACACTCTCATGAGGTTGTAGCCAAGTAGTGGCTGGGGCAGGGGTCATCTCCAAGGGCATCTTCACTCACACGTCTCTCAGCCCCAAAGATATTCAGGTCCTCATCTCTGGAACCTTGCAGTTGTGATTAAATAAGAATGTTAACATGGAAGCTTATCCTGGAGGATCCTGGTGGGCTCTAAATGCAATGACAAGTGTCCTGATAGAAGGGGGTAGGAGCAGACTTGGCATGGAAGGACAAGGGGATGCAATCACTGAAGCAGGGCACCACACTGCTGCATTTTAAGACAGAGTAAGGGGACACATGCCAAGAAATGCAGCTCTAGAAGCTGGAAAAGGCAAGAAAATGGGCTCTTCCCTCCAACCTCCGGAGGGAGCACGGTGCTGCCACCACCTTGATTTTGGCCCTTCTGACTGATTTTAGACCTCTAGAACCATAAGAGAATAACATGTGTTCTTTTAAGCCACCAAGTTTGTGACAGTTTGTTACAGCAGGAAACTGATACACATGGAAGGACTCAGTCGGCTGGGGCCCTTTAGACATCTCTGCCTCCTTCTACATGGCATCTCCACATGGTCGCTCCAGCATGAAAATCTCAGGATAGCCAGAATTCTTACCTGGTAGTTCAGGTATGCACAAGTGTGTCCTGGAGGAAAGGGACAACTGGGGAGAAGTGACTTTGATATTTTTAACCTCACCTCAAAGTCATGCAGCATCACTTCCAGGACATTGTACTTATTAGAAGGCAGGCGACAGGTCTGGTCCACATTCAGGTGGAAGAAATAGACACCACCTTTGTAAGCGAGGAGTGTCAAAGAATCTTGACATTTTTAAAACCACGATCATTACTATAGACTGTTATTTTTACCTTTATAAAAAGATAAAAGGTGAAGCTTTCTTGCTTGACCTTTTACATTGAAGTCTATGATCCACTTCAAAAAATGTTTATAGAGAGGGAAAAAAATGGTGTAGATGATACAGGCTCTGTTCATCCCTCTGGCCACCAAGTCAAAGTTGTGATGAAAACAAGGAGCAGCAGCATAGAAAAATCGCCTGGGATCTGGATGAACAAGACACACAACTAGGGAGAAATCCAAGAAAGCACCCTGCAATGGCAGAAGGTAGGACAGGGCGAGGAGGCGGGGCTGCCCGGTCCCAAGTGGCTGAGTGAGACGGAGGCTGCGGCAGCGGCAGACGCCTCTTAAAGGGGCCGCGTCCACGAGCGGACTTCAGTGGTGACAGACCTGCTCACTCTGAGCACCAGTGCTGACCTGGCTGCACACAGGGAGCACCAGGGACTTACAAGGAGATATTGTCGGAGAGAGGGTCAAAGCAAGACTTGCTCGGTACAGAAATGCTGGCGGCATCCATTGTTCCCTCTTGAGCCCTCCCCTCTCCTAGTGCACGGACAAAACACCGCCATAGCTGAGAAGTCATCAAACTGCATAACAGAGGTCTCTCCACCCAGAGGATTCCCTGAAACCCTGCCATCCCCAACCCGAGCCCCACCCAAGCCACATCCAGGTGTATCCTTGGGGAGTCAGGTGCTCTTTGCTGAGACTCACACTGCTGGAGGCAACTGACCTCGGTTTCTGGTGTGGCCTTTCGCAGCAACTATAAGCACAGCATCCATGAATTGCTTGATGCATCTTAACGGGTGGCCCTGGAGGGGTAGAGGCTTGGGCTAAGTTTGGCCTACAGCTGAAGTCCTCTCAAGACTGTGCCGCTGGACACCTACTTCACAAATCCACACTAATAAGACCAGAGACTTAGGAGCTTTGCTTAGTACATAGAAACAGACACGGAAAGGCAGCCAAAATGGAAAGACAGAGAAGCAGAAACCATATGACAGAACAGAACAGAGATCCAGATATAATGGAGTCAAGTAATCTAAACAGATGCAGAGTTCAAAACACTAGTTATAAAGATGCTCAA
>NW_006438867.1:4544699-4565962 GCF_000325575.1 Pteropus alecto
ATTAAAAGAAAATGAAATCCTACCATTTGCAATGACATGGATGGACCTAGAAGTTATTATGCAGAGTGAAATAAGTCAGACAGAGAAAGATAAATACCAAATGACCTCACTTATATTTGGAATCTAAGGACCAAAAAGAACAAACTAATCAAAAACAGAGTCAAAAATATAGTGGACAATTAGGTGACGGACAAAGGGGAGGGGGTTGGGTTGCTGGGAGAATGAGGTGAAGGGTTAAAGAAGTACAAATTAGTAGTTGGTCACAGGGACCGGGAGCAAGGCAGAGGGAATGCAGTTAGCATTAATACGATGGCTAGGTGAAGAGCCAGGGGAGGGAGGGAGCAATTGGGGGGATCGTTTTATGAACTATATAGGTGTCTAACCAATGTACAGTATATTGAAACTAATTAAAATAAATAAATTTTTTAAAATATTTATAAAGAGTGTGAAGGTGAGGCTTTCTCCTATGCAGAAGTGCCGGCGGTATCCGTTGTTCCTCTGTTGAGCCCTCTCCCGTCCCAGCAAAGATACGCAGAGCCACCAAAACTGAGACATCACCAAACTGGATAACAGAGGTCGCTCCATCCAGAGGATTCCCTGAAACCCCACCTCCCCTTTCATCTAGTTGTGTCCTTGGAAGGTCTCGTGTGCCCCTTGCTGAGAAGTTCCAAGACCTACGCTGGTGGCAGCTGGCCTCAGTTTCTGGTGTGGCCTCTTGAGGCAACTATAAGCATGGTATCAACAACAACAAAAACGGAAACAAACTCATAAATACAGAGAATATTTTGAAGGCTACTAGATGGGGAGAGGGATTAGGGAGGACAGTGGAAAAACGGGCAAAGAGATTAAGAAGTACAAATGGATAGCTACAAAATAGTCATGGATATATGAAGTGTAGCGTAAGGAAAATAATCAACAATGTTGTAATAAATATGTAAGGGGAAGCGGGGTACTAGATTTAGTGGGGTGATCATTTTGTGAGTTATATAGATCTCTAATCACTATGCTGCACCACTGAAACTAATATATGATTGTATGCCAATTATAATTGAAAAAAATCATTGAATTGTACAATGTAAATATTAATAATTAATTGTCAATTATATTTCAATAAAGCTGTGGGGAAAAATAGAGAGTATGACGTAGGAGTATGAATTTATTTTTTTCCCCATAGGGATATCTCACTGACTTACCACCATTTATTGAAAAAAAAATCTTTTTTTCTTTTTGCAGTGCTAACTTGGTAAAAAAATCAGATGACCCTATATGCATGAGTCTGTTTCTAGACCCTTTATTTTTTTTCATTGCCTATCCTTGTCCAATACATTATATTATTATTATATTATCTTTATAGTAAATTTTAATATCTGGTAGTTTTAAGTACTTTGACTTTGTTCTTTTTGAGGATTGTCTTGGCTAGTCTAGGTCCTTTGGATGAAATTGATATCTTAACAAAATCGAATCTTCTCACTTATGATCTATCTCTCTGTTTATGTCCCCTTTAAAGTCTCTCGGTACAGTCGTGGTTTTTTGTACATCTTTCATTAGAATTATCTTTAAGTATTTGATGCTTTTTGACACTACTGCAAATGATGTATTTTTAAATTTAATTTTCAGTCATTGATTGCTAGTAAATAGAAATACGATTTATTTTTGTTCATTAATATACTTATTTATCCTACTGGTTTCCGTATTGTGTTATACATTTTTACATGCACAATCATGTCAAATACCAATAAAGACAGTTTTACTTCATATATTACAATCTTCATACATTTATTTTATTTTTCTTGCCTCATTGCACTAATATTCTTAGAAAAATGCTGAATAAAAGATGTGATAGATGGCATCTTTTTCTCTTCTAATCTCAAGGAGAAAGTGTTCAATGTTTCACCATGTAAATAATGCTAACAAATTTTTATAGGCAAATTTTATCAGATTGAGCACATTCTCTTCTATTCTTTGTGATTTTTAAAAATCATAAATGAGTTAAATTTTATCAAAAGTTTTTTTGTCTATCAAAAATATTTTTAAGTTTACTGTCATAAAATATTATGACTTATGAGCCACATCTCGACAAATTTAAAAGGTTAAAATGAAATAATATATATATTCTCTGATCAAAGTATCACTTTTTGTTATGTTTGCTATCCAAGGTATCTTAGGTCACTTAGAAAGCAAAAATCTCCGTAAGAGCAGGTTAGTAATTATAAACTCTGTGGAAAATTTTCTCACCTAGAGCTGAGGCCAAAGCTGACAAATTTTCTTTTTATCTCCCTGTAGTGAAAGATTAATTTTTCTAGCCCACTCTTTTCTTGAAGGTGTAACTATCAAAAGTCCTGGATTTCTACAGCGTCCTCACTTTTAACTCCTCCTGAGAGTGATCTGAAAGCTTTACCTCCTGTCTTCCTGTGACTATAAATAATAAACGTCTTGTTTTCCCAGATCTGCTATCAATTCGGGTAATTCACCACTCCAGTTCCTGTCTGCTTCTCTATTTATTAGCTTCACTTTTATCTTCAGCATCTGGAGATTTTCCTCACCTTCTTAGGATCCCAGCTATGCATTAGCGAGGATGTTGGTTATGTTTCACCTATATTCTGTAGCAAGGGTTTTTCTCAAATTATTTATCATCTATTAACTATCTCAGGACACCGTATAAGCTAATAATTTCCCTTTGGATATTTAATATCTCATTTATCATACAGTACAATTTCATGTTTCTTATGGTCTGTTTCTAAACTACTAATTACTTCCACTGCTCTGACTGTCCGTTCTAGAATCGGTGCCACAGCAACAATTTTTAATTCACAGCTTTAGAGGACATTTCAATAACTAGTAGTACGATTGTATTGTCATTATTCTTTTAATAAGTATGTTATTTGCTATTTTTTCTAGGCGGTTATTCCAGATAAATCATCATCTCTCTTAATTATGTCCTAGTAAAACACTAGAGTGTTAATTAGTTATGCTGCATTAAAATTCATATATATTTTATTTACAAGAGTCTACATTTATGGACAAACTATTTTGTTAATTTTCATTGACTCACCAAGCTCTCCGACCACTTTTTAGTCTCTTCCTTTTTGTGTGCGTGAATCCCTGTCCCCAAACCCAAAATTCTTGCAATCTAACCCTTTTTATCAAAAATTTCTTTTAAGAAAGGATCTGACATAAATAATTTGTGATAACCAACATGTTTCTTCTCTCGGCAATATCTGTGAGCTAACGCCTGAGCTTCAGTGGTAGAATTAATTATTAGTTGGTGAGTGAGAGGTGTTTCTGTGTTCTTAAATTCCTGGAGGCTTAGCTCCATTCTTCTGGTTCGTAAGTGCAGCTTTATTAGCATGGCCATAACCATTCATTGTTATTATTCATCTGCCCAATTCTTCCCTTTGCCATCTGGAGGATGACTTCGAACTTCAGCAGAAGGAAAATTTTCCTCTGTCTTTCTCTTAGATTTACCTCAAAGCCAGGCTGCTCCACACAGGATCACATTTCATAGGCAGAGACGTGCAGCTACAACAGCACAGCCAAGTGAGTCCTGGACGTAGGCCCCTTCTCCCTCTCAGTGCTCACCTGGGGTAAAATCAAGAGAGAAGCTAGAGGGTAGTCTTTACACTTCTTTCTTTCATCTACAATCATACAGCCAGTGACATAATTTATTCCCACATTTTAAATAGGAAATATATAGAGAGAGAAACAGAGAGATAGAGAGAGGAAGGAGGGAAGAGAGAAGGAGGGACTGAAGGAAGGAGGGAGGAGGGAAGGAGGGACTGAAGGAAGGAAGGAGGAGGAAGGAAGGGAGGAAGGAAGAAAGCTATTGAGAAGACGTTGAATGAGGATATCCTAGACCAAGTGGCTTTCTGAACAGTTGTATCTAGAGTGAGCTCGAACGTTCACTGAGCAGCATCCTATCAGTGCTTAAGAAATGACGTGAATGAATTTTTTGTCAACTCAAAAAAAAAAGTTGCAGAAGCATTAACATTATCTAGCAGTTCCAAAGTAATCCGCACTGTGATTGGGTGCTTCTGTACACCTAGACACACCTGCAGTTGATAGACTGCCCTGCTTTCCATTCAAGGAGGAATTGCATTTATTAATGGGGTCATAGTCACAGGATTCCAATTCGGCCTCATATTTTCTTCCCAGCAAAATAACCACTACTTTTTTGAAAAGATATCCTTCTACTCCATCACCTTCTTTACCCACTTTTATTATCTATAAAAAGACAAATGTTACATTTGAACAATTTCTACATTCCTTTAAATGATGCAGTGTATCAAAATAGAGACTTTTAAGCAGATTTAAACTATGTATAACGAACTTAAGATTGCAGGGGAAAAAAAGTGTGCCTTGTTCAGTAGAGCTTTAGCCTGATGTATCCTTTTCCAGTACTATCCATGCTACCTTATGCTGCCCTGTTAATGTTTTCTCTGCCAATTTCCATGGGAGCTACTTAATGAACCACCGATTTTCATTTGAAGTCCTTATAGTTTGCAATTGTCTTAAAATAATGCATTTGAGAGAATGTTTTCCATTCACGAAAATATATGAAAAAATATTTTTAAGTCAGACGCCAAAATATGAATATTAAAATCAGCACCCTGCCACACAGTTTTTGCTCTTCAAGGTGTTTTTACAGATGATTGAAATTGTATCAGTACTTTCTGACTATTAAGTGACGATTTGCAAAATAGCAATTCTAGTACCCAAACTTTGGGGTAAACGAGTATAAGGTGGTATAATAAATACCTCTGGAGAAGATTTGGGACCAAACAGTAAAGTGTGGATCACGTAATGAATACATACATTTTCCCACACCAAAAAGCTCCAGAAACTTAGTTCACAGGGAAGAAAGATTTCTCTTCTCACTGATAGATTAGTTGATGAGAGATAGTGAAGGGGGGCGGGGGAAAGCCTTTGTCTTAGCTGTGTCTCAATACAGTAAGTGAATGTGTAGCATCATGACACATTTATTCTTTCTGGGACATTTTCACAGTTGAAGGCAATTCCAGTACGGTTGCTAGCCACAGCAATCCTGAAATCCAATAAATGTGCCATTTTACTAGAAGGTTTGGCTAAATCAAAGTCAAGTCTTAATCTTATTACAAATATTACCTACAATGTATTAATGAGATAAATGATTACAATTAGTTATTTTGGCAAATCATAGTTCCCATGAGGATTCTTGGTATTTAAATTGCTCATTCATTTAACCATTCAATTACCTGGATAACTGGCATACCCCTATTTGATACTAAGCTGACAAATGCTTATTCTTTCTTTTTATTTGTTCAAATTTTTTTAACTTTTCTTCATTTTTTTAAAAAATTATTTTTTAATTACAATTGATACTTAATATTATATTAATTTCAGGTGTACAGAATAGTGGTTAGACTTTTATGTAACTTATGAAGTGACCCCCCAATAAGTCTAGTACCCACCTGACAAATGCTTATTCTATATAATTATTTATTACTACTCTTAGAGACATAAAATAAGGTACTTTTACTTCATTAGATACAGCTTGATCCTAAAAAGTGAGTTGACTGGGTATTAGCTAACTATATCGGATCTATTGATAAGGCAATTCTTTGTCTTAGGAAATAATCTTATTGACAGCCATTGTATAAGCTCAGATAAAGTATTTAGTTATTGAAAATCTTCACAGAATATTAACATACCTAATTCAACTTTACTTCTATAACTACTGGAACATAGCCCCTGTCTGTCAATTCCAGAAAAAGTCACCAAGGGAAGCAAAATCTTCTCAGCATGAGAGTGTTTTAATTAACATTGTAAGCCAAAAAAAAAAAAAGGCTGATTGAAAAACTAAGTGTCTAGGAGGTGCCTACACTGACTTTTAAATTTTACTTAATAGTTTGATGAACATTAGGTATCTCTAAAATTTGAAACATCAAAACATCAGATACCCATGAGTAATTTAAATACTGATTTATTTTATTTTCGAAGGCAATTATAGGGCAGGAAATTATGAGACTGCAGTATCAGCAACATAACAATCTCCAATGAGATAAATCTTTCATGTTCTTTTCAGCAGGGTAATTTATTAATGGAAAAACTTATAATGTTTATTATGCCACCAAAGATTATTTCTACAGAGTCAAACAGAACGACAATATTGGTGGCTATAATGGAATAAATTGAGATTTTCAAGTGATACATTGAATTTTTTAAATTTAAAATATCTCATTTGAGAGGAAGCAAGCAGGCAGTCAAGTAGCAAATAGCAGCAGTCCAGTGGGACGCAGATAGGGTCCCCGTGTCACACTGCACCACAGTGGCAAAGAAATTAAAATAATTTGAAAGCAAGAATACTTTTAAGGCTTTATGCATTTTCTTGCACAAAGAAGAGAGTGACTGATTCGCGTTTACTAAATCGGTTTGAACTGAAATAAATTAATTCAAGGAAGAAAGTGTTCCTTTTCTAGTTTCGAGTACTTTTATGATCAAGTAGGTGAGAACGAGTAAGTGTTCTTAACGTTCATTACCATCAATGGGTCAAGAAGAACCACAGAGACCCAGTTTTCCGCCATGCTGCAGAAACGCTGATGTGAGATTTTTTTCATTACCAGCATTTAAAGTTGAATGATTTAAAGTCAGATACTTAAGAGTTAAAGTTGCATCTCCGGTGCGTGTTCATACTTGTTTAGTGGTTTCTAAATCTGTGCTTGTAAACAAAATTATTCTTAGTCCTTTGACAACTGCTATTTGTCCTGTAGGAAAATTACTCCCTAAGGAGATGCAAATTGTTTGGTGATACTTGATGGCTTTGTAGTAATTACTATGCTATCAGAAAGCTCAGAATTAAGATAAGCCTTGGCATCAAAATTCCATATGGTTGATGCTAAAATAAGATGCTTAGATGGGTAGAATACTAAATGACATGCATTGAATAAGTAAAATTCCTGAGCCAAGTTTATTCTCAAACTTGGGGCTATCACAATTTGTATCTGGGATCAAACAAAGGTCATTTGAATGTCTCGTCATTTAATAAAAAGCTTATATACATAAATAGAATATAAAAATATATAATTACATAAATATATGTTTCATATATTTATATAAATATGTATTTAATATATATCTTTATATGTAATATATAAAAGCATATAGAGGAGGAGAATGATAATGCACATGTAATAAATATATATATTTCTGCTTCATGGAGAAAATATTTATGCTAGATAACTTTATTCCGGCATGAGTTAAAGTTATGCTAGATAACTTTATTCCGGCATGAGTTATAACATATATGTTATATGTTAACATTGAATTCACTATTCAATGTTAATGAATCAATAATAATATATATTATATATTTTATGCATTACACTAGTATGATGTATATCATATAATATAGTATTTATATGTTATATAAATATATAGCATATATAGGATATACAATATGTATTAAATAAGGTGCCTTTTAACAGAAACACACATAAAACGAGATTAGGTACTGACCAGTTGATGAAGATGCTGTGATCAGAGGCTTGCGAGAACCTAACCCACTATTTCCTCCAAGAGCAATGGCTAAGTATTCATTGATCCAGTGTTTTGGGCAACATTATAGAACATAACTACTGTGATTAGTAAGAACTGACTGTAAGTTACAGTCATAAACCCCTTTATTCTTAAATACTTTAGTGTACATCTCCTAAAATTATGGACATTTCCTTATACATCCACAGTATGACTGTCAAAATCAAATTATTGTAAATGATATAGTGCTGTTATATAATCTACTGACCTTATTCAGATTTCCCCAATTGTCTCATTAATATCCAATATAGAAAAATAAAAATACATCTTTTATTCTGGTTTATTTTACTATCACACATTGTATTTATTGATCTAGTTTCTTCAGTTTCCTTTAATCTAGAACAATTTCTCAATCTTTCTTGACCTTTACATTTTTGAAAAGTTTTAGCCAGTTAATTTGTAGAGTATCTCTCAGTTCGGATTCATTTGATGTTTCCTCATAATTATATTTAGATTTTTTTTAGCAGGAATAATACAGAAATGATATGATATCCTTGATGTATAATATCAACAGGACCTGTATATCTATTGTTCCAATACTTGGTTACTTGGTTGATGTAGTGTCTGTCAGTCTTATCCACTGAAAAGTTACTGTATTTCCATGTGTGATTTAAAAAGTGCCTTCTCAGAAAAATATCCTACTGTCAGAAAATTAGTACCATAGGGGAAAAAAAATGAATAAAATAAGAAACATTTTAGGCACTGATAGCCGGTGAAGAAAAGGAAATAAGGTAATTAGATATTAAGTGGGTGTATTCAAAGATGGAATGCTCCTTTATTTTGTTTATAAATAGTTTAACATAAATTTTACTTTTAAATGGTAGTATATTTACACAGTTTAAAATTAAAAAATATATATATTTTTTTTAATTTTGGGAAAGATGGCAGCAACGCCATGATTTTTAAATCTCCTCAGATATCTACATTAAAAATAGAAGAATGAAGATAACAAAAGCCAAATTCTATAGCTAACATTTACAAAAACGTAAGTGACAAAGTATACTCATGAACTCCAAAAGATGAGCAGGTAGGGACAACCACTGACAACCACGTACTTGTATAATACCATACAAGTATCATATAGGAGATAAAAGGAATCAATAGGGCATCTGATGAACCAGAGAACTCTGAAATAAATATCAGGTTCACACATTTCAACAGTGGCTAAGTAAAAGAGATCTACAGAGAAGTTTGAAAGGTAATAGTAGTCTGGGCCTGTGAACTCTCAAAACTAAAGAGGCAAAGCTCCATTCCAGATCAAAGCTACACACAGGAGAAAAACCAATGCAAAGAGATCCCAAATTAAGCAGAAACAGAGATGAGAGGAATTTTTTTTAAAAAGTAAGTTTATGATCTCAGAAGCTAAGCAGGGCTGGGCCTGGTTAGTACTTGGATGGGAGAACACCTAGGATGACCAGGTGCTATAGGCGTAAAAAAATTTTTTAAAAAAGTAGGTTTGAATGAAATTAGCGGAGAGAGAAATAGAGATTTAAGAAACAATAGATAGAGCTCTAGAACATAATGTTGAAAAATATCTTGAACCACGCATTTCTTCTAAAAGTGTAGGAAAATGACTTACATAAAATTAAGCAACAAAGAAATCAAAGAAAAAATTATTACAGAAATGAACATTAAGCTATAAGACACATTGAAGCAAGTAAACACAAAAGGCAATATTTTTCTAAATATAAGACAAAGAGGAGAAAATTTTTGAAATTAAAATGAAGTGATGAAAAGAATTTACAAAAATGTTTTTAATAAGAAAGATAGACAAAGAAGATCCAAATACTTAAAATGCCAAAAAAAAAAAAAAAAAAGGAAAAGGGATAAAAATAAGATTATAGACCAAATACTAAAGGCTATAATTTAAGAAAATTTTGTTGAAATATAAAAAATGACTTGAAATTATATATCAAAAGAGCATGCTACAAACTTTAAAATGTTGATATAAAATGACTAACCCGAAGATATTCCTTAAAAAAATTTGTTGAATTTAAAGAGAAAAAAATCTTTTGGACATTTATTTTAAAAAAAAACAAAGTCTTTTATATCAAAAAGGAAATTAGATTGAAACCAGACCATTTGACAAAAATAAAAATAGAGGAAGTTATTTAAAATACTGAAAGAAAGAAAAAGTAAGCAAAGGATGTTTAATCTAGCAAAACTGACTTTCAAATATAAAGACTGTAGACAATTTATTATTAGCAAACAAAAACTTGGGATATGTTCTCATCAGGAGCCCTTCCCGAGAAATATACTGTGGAACAAGTTGCAGGCAAATGAAATTAATTGAAGAGACATAAGGGCTAATAGTGAGCAAGCATTAAATGTATATTTACATGTAGAACAAAAATTAAATGAGCAGAGAACGTAGTATTTATTCTCTAACAATGTAAATGCAATAAAGATATAAAATAATGGGAGGACAGCTACAAAAATGTTTTAACTATATTCAGCGATCATATTTTTGTTGCTAATATTGATGTTGTTATTCTGAAAATGTTTCATGTCTGGTGTGAGAAAAGCAGGTAAGTAATTATTTGATATTTTAATTCTCTCATCCCAAATGTCCTTGAGAACTAGGATTCTTGGTGTGAGAAAAGTTAATACCGATTTAAGACCAAAAAGCTTAAGTGAAACCATTGCTGTGTTGAGTATGAATTGGAAGTGTTTTGCATTTAAGTATATTTTTCCCTAGCCATATCCATTGAAATGGCTTAGAAACAACAATCAACTCAGTAGCAAAGAATATGCCAAGTACACAGATTCTGTTCCTGAAATACGGTCTCTCACTAAAAGAAACTGGATGATTCTGAATTTGGGGCAGGAAATAGACAGGATAAACCTGGAACATCTCTTAATATACAACAAAGAATCCATTGATGCTACGAGAGTTGTGCCTACAGAATTCAAGAAAACTCAAAGAGGTTCACACTAAAGATGTGACAATTTGAGCTTTCAAATAGGTTATAACTGGAATAGATAGAAAGATCTCAAGTATGTTTAATATTGGACAAGTTAGGTTTAAACAAATAACAAGTTGTTCATAAGTAGCTTAAAAATCTATTTACTTTCTTTTCTTAAGACAACAAATTCTTTAATTCAAAAATAGACAAATAGAAAAGAGGAATCAAGTATTTATCCTACATGTCCAATATAAAACTGTTTCATTGGATGACCAAATAGTATGGTGACAATGAGCAAAGTTTCTGTCTATAGAAATATTACAGCTAATAAACAAAGAAGGAATTGTAGAATATCACTGTGAACCCACTAACGAATTGAGCATCAACAGCAGCTAACAACAGGAAGAGTGACAAGATTATGGAAAAACATAATGCCACCCATTCTGCAGTCCGGGTATATATCCAAAGAAATTGAAATCACAATCTCAGCGGGGTATTAGCCAGTCACGGAAAGACAAATACTGCATGATTCCACTTTATGAGATATCCAAACTATTCGAACTCATAGAAACAGAAAGTAGAATGGTGGTCTTAAGGGCTGGGGCCTGAGGGAAATGGGGAATTGCTTTTTAATGGGTATAAACTTTCAATTATATAAGGTGAATAGGCTCTAGGGGTCTCCGTACAACATTGTGCCTACGGGTCACAATACTGTATTGTGCATTTAAAAATTGCTGAGTGTAGATCTCACATTAACTGATCTTATTGCAATAATTATTTTATTTTATTTTTTATTTATTTTTTATGGTGACATTGGTTAACGAAATTTTAAAAACTATATTATTGATCCTGGCTTCCCAGAGCCTGAGTAAGACTTAAATTCCTTGACTGCCTTTCTCCCAAGAGGCCTTGGGGGCAGCCACGTAGAGGGAACACTGGCAGTTTCCTAGGTGAGCGCCAACGGTGTCTGCCTCCCCACTCCAGGATGCTCGTCAGTTAGCTCTTTGCAGCACCACCCGGCCTGTTCCCCCAGATGAGGGGGGCCGTCCACTAACCAAGACGTTTCTTTGGCATGACAGAGAGGTCTGGTCATGCAGGAGTTTTGTTTCTCCAGCTTCACTTTAAATATCAGCTGATGATCAAGAGTTGTCTTGGCTATTCTCCCTGCCTTGGAGGTTAAGAAATCTAGAAGTAGTTGCAGGTCTGCTATTCCTCCCATTTAATTGCCTCTGATCTCCCACCTGCAAAACAAATAATGATAATATATGCCTGTTAGACTGAGTATGTAAAAATATTAAAGCCCGTATCCTTGGCATAAGGCATGTCTCCACAGGTCTGTCAGTAGATTGGCCAGGCACACAGATCCCGAACTTAACTTAGTAAATGGAGTCATTGACCATGTCCCTTGTCTCAGTGGAAGCCAAAGATATTATATATATAATTTTTTTTCCCCTCCCGTGTGAGGAAAATCAAATCAGTGCCTGGTACAGAAGATGTGTAAAGTGTGCTCATTGGGGACAACATTACTCATTGTGACAATGCAGCTATTATTACTCCCTGGGAGGTGATAATGCAGCTATTATTACTTTTTATAATTTATCCAAGAACTGTTAACATGGAGATTTTTATTCAAGGACCTAACAAATTCAAAATAACGGAGCATGTTAATAGACTAAATTGTACACACAGTTAAAACTATCTTACTCAGAGAACTTGCATTATGTTTTTTGACATTAGGTGATATACTGGGCTAACGAAATTTTTAGTTCTTGGTTTTCAATTTTAAGAATATTGTTATTTTGCATTTGTGGGATTCTATAGTCACGTAACAGAATCTATGAGAATTATAAAGGGATTTTATAAATGCTAAGCTCTTGCTGATATGATTTAAACTTAAATAAAAACACATGGGGTCATTTTTATTTAACAAACTGGACATAACCAAAAGTTTTCTTCTCCATTTCCCTTCAATATTTCCCATCTTAACCTTGCACAAACCCAGAAATGAGAAGAGATATACATTTAAACTTTAAACTCCATGAAAAAGCCAGTAAGGTTGTAAAAACTTTCTTTGTATGCGTAGAGGAAGGGGAAGAGTATTTTATAGGTTTGTTTAAAACTTATACTGAAGAAGAAAAATGGAAAATATACATACAACCAGAACAACGATGTGAGCATCTGTTTGTAGCCAGGAACTTTTAATTTAGCACCACCGCTAATGAATATTTAAGAACACAAAGACACATATAACATTTAAAGGTTTTTATTTTGGTTTAAAATGGAAACCAAAAAGTTGAATGCTTTAAAATGAAAATAATTCTCCCCAAAAGCTTCAGATCTCATCAGCAGAAAATAGTGTTATGTCCATTCATAAAACACCTTTGACTTTTCCAAAGCATTTTTCAGCCTATACAATTTTATTTCTACAACTCCCTGGCAGATAGGTAAAACAATATTATTAGCCATTTTGACCTTCATGGGGCCGAGGCATGTAAGAGAAAAGAAAGGAAACTAGCGTTCATTGAGGTACCAGTGTATTTACTAGCTATCTATCGAATCTCTTTTAATTTTCATAACTAGCTGTAAAGTAGATATTATTATTATGATTTTCAGTCAGGATATCTGAGGTCCAGAAATCTTGAATTATTTGTCCAAAATCTATTATACCAGAGTGTCTACATTGAATATTGTTATATATCACAAAGAAGCAAACTACGTAGCCTTGAAAGAATTTAGATTTTCTGAATCCTATGTCATACAAAGGTAGAGAAAGTAAAGATTCAATATAATAGAATGTTTAAGCAAAGATTATAAATTACAGTTAACTGTCAATTAGCAGAGAAATTCAGCTGTAATTAAGAAAGGTTATGGAGTTTTAAAGGGTTTCATATCTGAGTCTTAAAGACTAAGTAGTGAAACTGGTCAAAAGTTATGTGAGGACTATTATGACTTCAGTTTTACTTATTTCTAAAACAGTGTTCCTCAAATTTTGTACACATCTGGAGAGCTTGCAAAAATATGTATGCTACAAATCAACTTGTAGAAATTCAACCCAAAGTAGTATTTCCTGAATGGTATTCTGAGAAACTAAAACATGATCTGGGAAAAGAGAGTTCCATGGATAAGTAAGTGTGAGAAATGGTACTTGGGTAAATTCTGCAAGTTGATTTTATATACTAATAAGTTTCAAATTTTTACATTCACAGCATGGACTATGCCTAAGAGACAGGGTCCTAGATAAGGTACGGGAGAATCCCAGAGGTTTTAGGGTCTCTGAGCTGTGGAAAAAAGAGAAACCTGTGACCAGCAAACACCGTTAACTAGACCTTGAAGGATGTGTAATAACTGGATCGTAGATCACGGTGACCCTGCTTGACTGTCTGCTATATTCACTGGGACACAGCGTGCACACACAATGTAGCACATAGAATCCATTTTCTGGATCAAGAACCTGAACCATGTAGCTTCCTATACCTTATACACGCCTCCTCCCTTCTCTCCATCTCTTGACCCAGGCTTCATTTATGCCTCTGGCTTGCAGTCTGATGCACACATGAATTTCTGTCAGCTTCTGATCTGGTTTTAGTTTGCTGGTCACAGGTTTTTCTTTTTTTTCTACATCTTGATCCAGATTCTCCCATGGGAAGCTTTCCATGAATATACTAGCCACCCTTCCCGGGGGACTTCCTATTTTGTTTTGTTTTAATAAGTTTATTTATTTAAATTAGTTTTAAGTATACGGTACATTGGTTAGACATCCATATTGTTCATAAAACGATCCCCCCAATTGCTCCCTCCCTCCCCTGGCCCTCCACTTAGCCATCATATTAATGCTAACTGGACTCCCTGTGCCGTGCTCCCCACCCTCGTGCCCAACTATCAACTACTAATTTCTACTTCTTCAATCTTTCACTCCATTCTTTCAGCCCCCCCAACCCCCCACCCCTCTGTCTGTCACCAAATTGTCCACTATATTTGCGAGTCTGTTTTTGATTAGTTTGTTCTTTTTGTTCCTTAGATTCTGCATATAAGTGAAATCATATGATATTTATCTTTTTCTGTCTGACTTATTTGACTAAGCATAATAACCTCTAGTTTCATCCATGTTGTCATGAATGGTAAGCTTTCATTCTTTTTTACCACCAGGTAATATTTCTTTGTATGTATGTACCACATCTTCTTTATTCAGTTGTCTAATAATGGACACTTAAGTTGCTTCCATATCTTGGGTATTGTAAATAATGCTGCAATGAACATAAGGATTCATATATCTTTCTGCATTAGTGTTTCGAATTTCTTTGGATAAATACCCAAAAGTGGAATTGCTGGGTCATAAACTAGTTCTATTTTTAATTTTTTAAAGGGATTTTCATACCGTTTTCCACAGTGGTTGCATCAGTTTGCAAGCCCACTGCATGAGGGTTCTCTTTTCCCACATCATCACCAATACTGAGGTGATATCTCATTGTGGCTTTAATTTGCATTTCTCTGATGATTAGCGACCTTGAGCATCTTTTCCTATAACTGTTAGCCATCTGTATTTCCTTTTTGGAGAAGTATCTGTTCAGGTCTTCTGCTCATTTTTTTTTAATTGGATTGTGTGTTTTTTTGTTGTTGAGTTGTATAAGGTCTTTATAAATTTTGGATATTAACCCCTTATCAGATGTATCATTAGCAAATATCTTCTCCCAAACAGGCGGTTGGTTGTCTTTTTGTTTTGTTGATGGTTTCCTTTGCTGTACAAAAACTTTTTTTAAAAATGCTTACAGCTCCTGGTATTCCTAGGTGGTCTCTCATCCAAGTGCTAAGCAGGACCGTCCCTGCTTAGCTTCCAAGATCAGACAAGATCAGACTTGTTCCGGGTGGCATGGCCGTAAAGGATTTCCTGTTTTTGAATTGTCCTTAAGTTTAACTTTTCCAATTTTCTCCTTCTTTCTTGATTGTATATTATCTGTTATTGGTTGATAATTCTTTTACGGGTCCTTTTTTTGTTAATTATACCGTGAGTTTTTTGAGGGTAGAAATCATATCTCACACTTCCCAGTGATTCCGTAATACTTAGGATGATGACAGTAACCACATCAGTTATCAAGTGCTGTGTAACAAACCACTTCAAAATGTTGTGGATGAAATTACCAACCATTTGTTAACTCACATGATTTTGTGTGTTGACTGCTTGGTCTTCCTCCTGGAACTCTGTGGCAGGGGCTCACAGAACCAAAATGTCTTCACTTCACAAGGTTGGCATTTGGTGCTGGCATGGCCAGTGTCATGGGCACAGGTGTGATATGTGTAGTTACATAGGGCCCCATATTCAGAGGTGTCCCACACTTGAGGCTAATGTTCTATGGTTTGCCATCTTAAAATTCTTAAAAATATTTTCTTTCTATTTGTACTCAGTAAGTGAAGGAGAGACAATGGAGCATGCATGTGCTGGGTTCTTGGGGACTTGGCTTATGTGCAGCCTCACCTCTCACAATCTCCCCATCACCCCAGGATGGCTTCTTGGCTAATTGTCTGCCTGCTCTCACTCTTTGACCCCTTGGACTCCACACTGTCCCCTCCTGCCCACACCCACCCCATGACCATGGCTGCCCTTTTCCCTGTCATGCAGGTGAATGGCCAGAGTTCTGCTATTGCCTGCTACTTCTGACAGAAGCCTGGCAGCAGAATTGAGGGAGATCAAGGTCAGGTGGGCATAACATCTCGGGGCATGCAACACCTTCAGGCATTGAATGGGGGCTTTAGTTCTGAGCATGTCCTGTGTGCGAGATTGCAATCTTTGGGGGTTATCCATTTATTGTGTGTTGGAGCCAATGTGGTTCAGGCCATGCCACCCCCAAATATGACACTTTGGTGTATTAAACATCTTTAAACGGAAGGAATTTTAAAAAACAGAAAAACAAGAAGGTCACTCTGACCTACCTCCCCTTACCCTTTTTTCTTGCAATAGGTCATAAAACTCCTATGTGAAAGATATCTGTCCTAACATCTTTACCAGCAGAGACAGGGGATTTGGGGCCAAGAAACCTGTACAAACAAATCCTGTTAAATTACCCCTAGTCTTCCTAGTTGTTTCTTCACCATTTAGTAGCCCAAACCCCTTTGTCTTATCAATTCTTCAGAAATGTACTATTCTTTGTATAAAAGGTATAAAAGCTTCCTGCTCTGGTCACTTCTGCCAGGATTTATTCCCTTGTAAAGGCTCCCAAGTACATGTAAAAAAAAAAAATAATAAAATGTGTATGCTTTTCTCCTGTTCACCTGTCTTTTTCAGTTTAATTCTCAGGCCAGCCTAAGAGCCTAAGATGGTAGAGGAAACTTTTTCTTCCTCTGCAGGGCATTGGACCTGTAGGAGGGAACTGGCTTTCTGGATCCTAGCTGGAGTCCATGCTTTCATTTTGTGCTGGACCCTGCAAATTACATATCCTGGCCCTGGGTATGGGCTCTTTCTGGGAGTTCAGCTGGGGCAATTTCCTGGAAGTGAAGAAGAATTTTTTCTTCTTATAAGCTTTCTTATATTATGGCAGCTGGTTTAAGGGTGGGAGAGACACCAGTCTACTGTTAAGCTGAACCATCAAAGAGTATAATGGTTAAGAACATGGCCTTTAGAGTCAGGTAGACAGGGGCTCAAATCTCCACTCTGCCACTGCTTGACAACTAAACTTACCTAGTTTCTCTGAGCTTCAGTTTTCTCATTTGCAAAACGAAGGTTTTTGTGAGGGTTAAATATGATATGCACAGTTCTTGGCATGCTCTATGTTTGACATATGGTAGCTATTTTCTCAGTGGAGTCACAGAAGACCCTTCAACAGGAAGGACAAAAGCTTATACTTCCAAAAATAAAAGGGAAAAATGGAACTTTAACAATTATCAACTCGTTAGTCATTCCTTTGGCTAATATGTTTGATGGTACTTGGAAGCCCAGCTGGCTACGACGAAACATTTACCAAAGGGGTGTTCACTCTGAGTACCTCAGAAGTGCTCATATTATTTGAAAACAAATAATTCTGGTGGAGGCAACATTGTAATATGAAACGATTTTCTGGAACTTGACCAACAGTTGATTCTAATAAAGGGAGAGAGAACATGAAGATACTAAGCATCCTTCTCAGATTTGGGGGCCCCACTGAAGGGAAAAAGGGGAGGCTGGGTGCTGAAGACATATCTCTCTTCTTAAATAAGTATGGTGATGAAGAAGCAGGCATTGATGTTTATGGCCGATCCTTACTTTAATTTAAAATACTATAGCAGAAACTCCCCTCAGCAAATGTTAAAGAAATTCGATGTTTTATTATCTTCTATTTATTTTTTGATATGACGTGGAATGCAAACAATTGTGCTAAACCTGAGAACCTCTGACCTTTCTTTAGTTTCTGCCTTTAAGCACTTCTCACTTAAAATGGTAAAAAGAATACATACCTCCTCAGTGAAAAACAAAAACTTTCTCCTCTAAGCCTAAAATATTTTTTGAGTAAAAATAATCATTGTAATAATAATAAAATTAACATAATCTCTCACGAAGTCTGTCATTTTTATAACTGGAAATGAACCTGTGAAAAAAAGGTGGAGAGAGACCCTTCTGTCTAAATTGACTGAAACATTCTGTAACAATAGAGAACAATAAAATACAATTAAGGCTGAAAGTGACTTGAGGCTTTAAGTATCAGAGTATTAATGAAACATGAAGACCACAGAAAGGTCGGCAGCTCAGAAGGGACCTCCTGGTTATAGAATATAGGTTAAAAAAAGGACTCAAAGCCTCTTTAAATGTGTATAACTTATCAATTGTGAAATGAAAGCTGTTGCTCAATCTGCATTAAAATGAAATAAGATTTTTCATTTACTATACTGACAGAGACTTCTACAAGGTAATAATCAATTCTGGCAAGAGTTGGTAGGAGAGCTAATTAGCCCAGAATATATCAAGTAGCTCAGGAAAGTTCATACCTTTCTGTAAAGCAATTATCTTTTTTAGAAAACTATCTCGAAAAAAATTAAAGCTTTGAAAAATAAATATGTACAAAAAATGTTCATTACAGCAAGATATATATATATATACACACACACATACGGGGAGGTTTTTATGTTGAAAAGATGAGGCCACTGCAAAAGGAAAACTTTGAAAACAGCCCAATACCTAACCATCAGAGAAAGGTTTAATTAGAGCACATCCCAGAAACAAAATATGTTGTTACTTAAAACTAGGTTTTCGAAGACATTAAATGACACCGGAAAAATTCTCACAAAATGATATTTGGCCAAAGAAAAAGAGCAGATGTGAAGTTACGGAGTGCTGCCCTGTTCACTAGGCGCCTTGGAATAAAACAAGTGGAAGAGGCAAGAGAGTAGTTGGCAGAGAGTACGTGGACCCGCCGGACGAAGCCCCACTCTAAGATCCTCTGGGCAATGTGACTCAGCTCCAAAGACGTAAGCTAGACACGGTGGGGACCAGCGCCTCTCAGAAGCAGCTGGTTGACTTGGATTGAGACCCAGTCGTGGAGAAAAGAGGCAAAGCCTTGGACAGCCATGCAGCCAGAGGAACACTATAAAAGGGCTTCTTCAAGGACTGTTGCCAAGGGTGTCCTTCCTGAGGGGACTGTGAGATACCAGGTCTCTAAAGAAAGCCAACTGTGATTGTTGTAATTAATAGTCATTTTTATCAGAAGTTCTGTTTGATAATGTCTCTTGATAGGCATGATACTAAATGTAAATTTGATATTGAATGTCAACTGTAATTGAAAAAAAGATTCAATTTATTGTAAAAAAATAAAAGTCGGTTGACCATAAAAAAAATTATGCATGCGTTAAACAAGTACCTATTAAAAAATGATTTACTAGTATCTGAATACAAGTTCGATAGATATCATAAGAAGATTCCAACATCCTGACAGCATAGTTCATTCTCCTGGAATATTAACACTGACCTCAGAATTCCCAACGCATGTTGAATATCGATCAAGAGAGGACAAACATCATTATAAACAACATGTTAATATGATATTTTTCAATGACTATTAGGAAACCTCGAATTTAAACAATCAGATGCCATCTGCTAACAATTTTACATGAGAAATATGGTGAAATAAAAATTTATGAACACAGCATTTTTGCTACAAAGATTTCAAAACTCTAATGAACATGTCACCTGGATTTTATGTTGAAAAATACGCATCTTTATTTCTAAGGAGCATGGGCTGGAAGATGACTTACAAAATAACATATACAAATTCCATGTATTCCCTGAAAAAAAAAAACAAAAAACAAAACTGAAGCAATGCTCAGTTAAACAGTCATAAAGTCACTTCTTAACGTGTTCATCTTTCTATGCTAGCTTACACCTGCAAATAAAGGTATTATGGGAATCATGGCATATTTGATTCTCTAGTAGCGTTCAAGTCTTTTGGAAGTAAGCATGTAAATCTTAAATGGGTAAAGCTATAGTCATATAATATCTCTGTGGTCTCCCTTACAGCTACAAACTTGTCCTCAATTTTGCCCCTAACCCCTATTCATGAGTAAACAATGCATTCATTTAATCCCCAACAATTATTTACTGTGTGCCTTTTACACACTATGCTGGTGTCCCTGGCTTCCTCCTGCTAACCTTCTGGTGGGGGTGACAAACAAAAACAAGTAAAGGAATACATAAAATACTTACCAGGACTATAAGAATGATAAAAAATGACCAGTTTAGACTCAGTATTTCAATGTGGTATTAAGTACTTAACTGGGATTTTAGAAGTATTTTCTTCTTAATATCTTTGCTGAATTGCACTGTGAATATGGAAGACTTTGAGCTGAGAGGCTGTAGTCCTACATGTAGCTGAAGTTTTTGCATAATCGTTGGGTCCATTCGACAGCTAGATATTCCAGTCTGGAGGATCTACACTGAACACAGTGCAGGCCGTGGTGTGTTAGAAATGATAGGTTCTGGTGATGCCCTATGGGACTCGAATCGTTGGATTTAACTGAGGGTAAACCTGGAGCAAGAACTGGATTACACTTTTGGGGTCTAGATTGAAAGTATCTTTCTGTGCTTTCTGTTGACCCTGGCCATTCAGTTTGTGCTATACACCATCGGATCGGTCTAGTTTAGCACTGAGGTTTCTGTGTTCTCTCTCCTCGTAGATCAGGCCACATCCAGCTGAGTCTGAAGATATGCAACATGTAAGAGCCACCTCTGCAGCCCACTTTTCCCTGTTATTCAAGTTCTCTTTGCCCTTTTCTCTCCCTTCTACCTACCACTTTTCAAAATAACAGAAGTTGGCCATCTGGCACGTTTTTTTGAAAGAGGGATTCCTGGCTTGAGATCCTAGAACGGTGACTTTTAAGAAAGGGCTGAAAAGGTGGTACGATGGAGAATGGGATGCAGAGATGATCACTGGGTGACAGAGTATCCGATCTCAGTGAGGAAGATCGTACACTTGTACTTGGTCCTTCTTTTATTTCTCAACATTTCAGTTAATATAAATAGAGTGTCTACTATATGTTATAATTTTAAAGTATTTGTCTCCTCATCTTCTTACACAAGAGAACCAAAAGCCTGGTTCAAATAAAAAGTCCAAACATCACAGCTACTCTCAACTCCTTCATGGCCCAAACTTCTACTAGCCTGGAAGATGTTTCCAAATAGGATGGCCTTAGAGCCAACGAAGACAGCCCCTGTGCTGAGAGTGCTTTAGCAATAGGTATCGAAAGCCTTAAAAATGTTCACATTGTCTGACACGATAATTCCCCATCTCGGTAAATGGCGACTCCTAAAACTTTGGTGTCATCTTTGACTTT
>NW_006438867.1:4566273-4584242 GCF_000325575.1 Pteropus alecto
TCCGTCCTAGTTACAGGGTGCTTTTTGCTGTTTATCAAACAGGCCAAATACAACTTTGCCACAGGGCCTTTGCACATATCATTCTCTCAGCTTGGAATGCTCTTCCTTCAGGCATCCACAAGACTAACTTATCACTTAATTCAGAAAGGCCTTCGAACTAATCAAATGTCAACTTGTCAAAAAAGCATCGTGCGGGCCTCTATCACTCCTCCTTGTCACTCTGCTCTACTGTTTTATTTTTCTCCACAGCCATTGTTGTCACTTGACATATCTGTTTATTTTCTCTCTCTCCACTAGAATAAAAGCAAGGTGAGCAGGGATTCTGTTTTCTTCTCTGATGCATGGCTAGGACTAAAAGAGTGCCCGGCACGTAGTAGGACTTCACTAGATATTTGGTGAATCGGTGAGTCAGATTCCCATCACTGCCCTTTTAAGTATTTCTATAATTTACCTATCAGATGGTAAATTGAAGGTGATTTAATATACAGGGCTCTTGTCCAAGTTTTTGTCTGATGTTAATTATGAGGGTGTGGCTCTGTGGCTTTTTGAGAATAGAACTTGACGTTGATCCCGGAAATTTATAAAAATCACACACTTCAGCTTTAAGATGTCTCTCTCTCTCTTTTTTTTTTTTTTTTTTTTTTGCAACACACCCCCAATCTTTTTTTTTATTGCTTCCAGGTTCATAAGTCACTTTCTATAAAAATATTCCCCTGATCCCTACTTCCCACCCCCAAATGTTCAAGTACATTATTTTCCAACTGCATGATGCACATTATCTTATTTCTTCCCCTAGAAAGCACTCCCCACACTTATTTTTAATTCACGTTTAACTATGATTCTTTCTCACTGCTGGGCTGTCATTGCGATAAGAGCAGAGACCACATGTCTTGTGTCCATTGGTGTCTGTTTAGCACCAAACATGATGGAAATTAGACCGTCTTTGTCAAATGGATTAAAAACTGAGTGAATGAATGAATGAATGAATGAACAGACAATTGGTTTTTACCTTTAGGAACAGCATACAAAGCACAACCTCCCAGTACCCTTGAATGCTGTTATTGATCATGGCAGCCTCCTTGGGGATGTAGAAACAGAAGCCTGAGACCAAAATCTCTATTATGAGACACACAGTGGAAGGGAGCAGAAGTCAACCATTGCCTCTATCCCTGCCTGCAGCAGGCGTCCCTGTCCCAGGGAAGTCCCTCAGGAAATAGCTCAAGCCTCAAGATGAACCAGTCCCAAATCATTTTTAATCCAGACCAAATGCACTTTACCTCAGAATAATTTCTCCAAAATATTTTTAAACAATTAATCAGTTTGCTTAGTGACTAATGTTTTATAATTTGGGGAACTTCTCTGTGTTTTCAAGGCTATTTCAAAGCAAAGTTAAAGATGAGACAGAGATGTGGGTGTCAGAAGTAACCCTCAAAATCAGTCTGACAATCCATGAGCGCATCATTTTAATTCAGGATTTAATTAAGATCACAGAAGGATTCAGCAAGAATTGACTGAACTTATGCTATGAATGAACTGTACAGATTTACTACACAGTAAAAGCAAAGGTTTGCAGGTGTTTATTCATATTCTCGTGTATATTTCCAATAGGAAACCCAATCTGCCTCCCTAAGAAATTGGTGAAACCCTTGGCTGGTGGCAAATCCAATCCCTTCGGATTCTGTTGGGCATTCTGTCTTGCCTTCTTTCGTGATGTGAGCAGGTCTGGTTTGAAACATTCTCCTCCTTTTGTGCCATATAGAGAATTCTCCCTCTCTCTCCTGTGAGAGCACTGTCATCAATTTTATTTCTGTGGTTCTACCTTGTGTTTCCTCTTGTTTCTAATTGGCTACTGAATAGATTAACTTAATGAGAAAACATTCAATATGCCTGCTGCCTTTTAACTGGGGAAGTCTTTCCTTTCCTCTTTCTCTGCTTACCTTATCCTGTGTGTTCTTTCTGCTGAAGTCATGGTGAAAATTATGAAGGTCTCCCTGGCATTTTGCCTAGAAAGAAACAATTTTCAGATTGAATTTACTTTTTAGAAAATATTCTTATCTACACAGAAGTTATTGACTGTGCTACTGTACTTCCTATGATGTATGATCAAAGAGTCTTGGTGAATGCAGTGGCCTTGGGCTTTGTTATTTAACCGTTTTATGCCCAGCACATGTGAATTGTATATAATCATTAATGCTGACAAACTCTCAGCTTCCTTCTCAATAGTGTTAAGGAAGGTTTTGATGTTTTGAGCTAAATGCAATTCATGTCAAGTCTTTGCTTAGTTGAAACCCTTAATTCACCCAAAATATACTGAGTGTATACTATGTGCCAGGCACTAAATCTTGGCAATACAAAAAACAATAAGAACGAAAATTACACATTCATGCAGGAGATGGAAAATAAGACAACCAATTAAAATGCAGGATGATCAGTGTTGTAACTGAGATCGTTATAGGGCTTGGGGCACTTCAGACTGGGCATTTCCCTAAAGAGTATTATTTTTTTAGTTTTGCTTTGTTTTTACCATCTTAACCATTTTTACATACAATTTAATAGTGTATTCACATAAAAGAATATGGTTTTGAGAAAAGGATAAGAGGCATTACTCAATATCTTTTTTTTTGGATATTTGTGGAAACAGCAATTTTGGTAATATGAGCACATTTACTTTAAGTAAGGCTGTGGTGTTTGTCTTTTTTGCTATTTTCTGCTATTGAAAATAATTATTCTAGAGTTCTGGTTAAGATAGCAGAGTAGGAAACGCTGTGCTCGTCTCCTTTCATGACCACATCAAAATTACAACTAAACTACAAAATAATCATCATTGAGAATTGCCTGAAGTCTAGCTGAACAGAAATCCTATAACTAAGAATATACAAAAGAAGCTGCCTTGAGACTGGTAGGAGGGGTGGAGATGCTGAATGAGTTGGTGCCTCACCTGTGTGTGGCGGTTAAAAATCGGGAGGGATATCTTGGCTGCAGAGGTGCCTCCTGAGGAATGAGTGTCCGAACCCCGCACTGAGCTCCCCGTTCCAGGGTGCCAGTGCTGGGAAGAGAAGTCCCCACAACTTCTGACTGTGGTACCTCGCAGAGATTGTAGCTGAGTAAGACAGAAGGCTGCTGCAGTCCTAGGTACTCCTCTTAAAGGGCCCATGCATGGACTTACTCGTTGATGAATTCACTTGCTCTGAGCTTCAGTGCTGGGGCAGTAGCTCAAAAGGTGCTAGAGACAAATGAAGAAACACTGAGCTGTCTGGATTCAGGGCGAGGGCTGGAAGTGCAGCCTTCTGCCAGACAGAAGTGCTTGCAAAAGCCATTGTCTCTTTGTTGAGCCCTCCCACTACCCAGCTTGCAAATTCAGTTGGCTGCCATATCTGAGTCTCCATCAACCTAGTTAACACTGGTCACGCTGCCCTGGTGATTCCTTGAGACCCTGCCCCCACCCATCTTGTAGGCTGACGCAAGCTGCTTTCAATAGCTTTTCCATACAAATGGCCTGCCTTAGATCATGCTTCAGACTTTTTAAAAATCTCTCACAAACCCCAAACAAGCAGTAGCTGGCCTCGGTGTGCCCTGTACCTCTTGCTGAGCAGCCTCAAGCCTGGCGCTAGTGGCAGCCAGCCTCAGTTCACAGCTTAGCCTCTCCCAGGTACCTCCAAGCCAAGCACAAGTGGCAAAAATCTGTTGGTCACTTTGTAGCTCATACCATGTGGCTCCAGGCAGGGAACAAGCAGCAGCTGAACTTGGCCTGCAACAGGCTTTCTCCCAAAAGGCCCCAGAACCAGAACACCTGTTGGCCAGCTTCAGACCACACCAGAGCACCACCAAATTAGTGCCACAAAAAACACCCCCAAAGAGAAGGCTCAGTAGGTACCAGAGCACTGCTAAAGGAAACTGCTTTGTAGCATCAGCCCCCACACAACAGCTCCTCCACTGTAGTCACAGCCAGTCCTCACAGCCAATCAGCTTGAGGGTCGATCCTTTGAACCGATGTGCAAACAGCAACCAAGGCTTAACTACAACAGAAGGGCACACACAATCCACACAATGGACACACCCAGAGCACCCAGCTCAGTTGACCAGGGAGACTGTGCCACTGGGCCCCACAGTACACCTACTACATAAGGCTACTCTGCCAAGACCAGGAGATACAGCAGCCCTACCTAATACATAGAAACAAACACAGGGAGCAGCCAAAATGGGGAGACAAAGAAACATGTCCCAAATGAAAGAACAGAACAACACATAGAAGAAGAATGAAACAAAATGGAGACAAGTAATCTACCAGATGCAGAGTCCAAAACATTGGTTATGAGGATGCTCAATGATCTCAGTGAGAAATAGGAAGCATAAAAATAAAGATAGGAAACAAAAAAGAACCAGTCAGAAATAAATGCAATAACTGGAATGAAAAATACATTAGAGACAAGCAACAGTAGATTAAATGAAGCAGAAGATCAAATCAGTGATTTGGAGGTAAAGGGGCAGAAAACACCCAATCAAAACAGCAGCAAGAAAAAAGAATCCATAAAAATGAAAATAGTTTAAGGGGCCTCTGGAACAACATCAAGCGTACCAACATTTGCATCATAGGGGTACCAGAAAGAAAAGAGAGAGCAAGGAATTAAAAACTTATTTCAAGAAATGACAGCAAAATTCCCTAACCTGGCAAAGTAAATAGACATACAAGCTCAGGAAGCGCAGAGAGTCCCAAACAAGATGAACCCAAAGAGGCCCAAACCAAGAGACATCATAATTAAAATGCCAAAGTTTAAAGTCAAAGAGAGTCTTTAAAGCAGCAGGAGAAAAGTAGTAAGTTGCCTACAAGGGAGCTCCCATAAGACTGTCAGTTGATTTTTTAACAGAAATTTTGCAGGCCAGAAGGAATTGGCAGGAAATTTTCAAAGCAATGAAAAGCAAGGACCTACGACCAAGATTACTCTACCCAGCAAAGCTATCATTTAGAATCAAAGGACAGATAAAGAGCTTCCCAGACAAGAAAAAGCTAAAGGTGTTCATCCCCATCAAGCTGGTATTATAAGAAATGTTAAAGGAACTTCTCTAAGAAGAAGAAAAAGATAAAAGATATGAGTAATAAAACGGCAAAAACTACATATCCATCAACAATTACTTTAAATGAAATTGGATTAAATGCTCCAATCAGAAGACATATGGTAACTGAATGGATAAGAAAACAAAATACTTACATATGCTGCCTACAAGAGACACACTTCAGTTCAAAAGGCACATGGACTAAAAGTAAAGTGATAGAAAAGCATATTTCATGAAAATGGAAACTAACAAAGAAAAAGCTGGGGGAGCAATACTTTTAACTAGATAAAATACACTTTAAAATGAAGCTATACAAGAGACAAAGAAGGACCCGGTGATCTCCTTTTTGAATATTTATATGAAGAAGCCCAAAACACTACTTTAAAGAGGTGTGTGCATCCATATATTCATCGCAGCATTATATGCGATAGCCAAGATATGGAGGCAATGGAGACAACCTGAGTGTTCATCAATAGATGAAGGGATAATAAAGAGGTGGTACATATATCTAATGGAATATTACTCAGCTATAAAAAGGAAATGAAATCTTGCCATCTGCAATAATATGGATGGACCTAGAGGGTATTGTGCTGAGTGGAGTAAGTCAGATAGAAAGAGACAAATGCCATATGACTTTAGTTATACATGGAATTCAGAGAACAGAATAAACAAACAAATAGAACAGAAACAAGCTCATAGATACAGAGAGCATTTTGATGGTTGCCAGATTGGGGAGGAGGTTGGGAAATGAGTTAAAGGCAGGAGGAAATTAAGAGATACAAATTAGTAGTTATAAAATAGTCATGGTGATGTAGAGTGTAGCATGTGGCATGTAGTCAGTAGTACTGGAATAACTATGTATGGTGTTGGATGGGAACTGGATTTATTGAGGGGATCACTTCGTAAGTTATATAACTGCCTAATCATTGTGTTGCACACCTGAAACTAATATATTATACATCAAAAGTAATTGAAAATTTTAAATTTTTTTTAAAAATAAAATAACTATTCTAATATAGTCCAAGACATTTATTTGCTGGTCTCCAAACACATTTAGCATTCCTACTCCTATGTCGTTAGTCACGCCTTTCCCCTTCTCTTAAATGCCTTGCCCTTCTTTTCCGCATATCTACAGCTTTGGGTACCTGTCCCTCAAGGTCTAAGGCAAAGTCCCACCTGAAATTTGCTTTCTTTGATGTTCAGAACACTGACTTTAAGAAACTCTACGCAGAGTTGGTGATTATACAACTTACTTAGAACTTAGCATATGTTACTTTGCAATGTTATTCTGACATTAAATATAAATCCTATCTTACTAACTAAGTCACAAATCTCTCAAGGAAAGGGACCACGTTTTAATAATAAATCACATGTGCTTAGAACCTTCAGTGTGCATTTAAAATTTGTTGAAAACTTAGTATGTGCAGAGCATTGTCCTCAACATGAGGACCTGATGACATAGCTCCTGTCCTAGAGAACTTCATCTTATGCTTTCATTTACGCTATTGCATTTCCTCTTTAAAAAATCTTTGCAATAGTCAGGGAAAACATTGTTATCCTAATTTCATGATGAGGAGACGGAGATTGAAGGGAGTAAGTGGTCTGCTATGACAGACCCAAGACCAGTGCTGTTTTCCAAGGAGATGCAACGCGGCATTCTGCAGGAAACATGTGCTCCTGGAGAGACGGTGCTTTGGATTCCAGCTCCAGTAACTGCCATCTGAGTGGAGTTGGAAAAGTAATTTAATATCACAAAGCTTCAATTAGCTCATCCATGTAACCTGCATGGTAATGCCGACTGTACAGAGACCTCGGGAAGAGTAAACGAAAACATTATGAGTAGTGTCCAGTGCCCTCAATAAACGATAGCTGTTACTACTACTACTACCACTACTACTACTATAACCACCACCACCACTAATACTACAAATACCACTACTACTACAATTACTACTGTCACCACGACTACCACCACCACGACTACTACCACTACTACCAATACTACTATCACCACCACCACCACTACAATTACCACTACTACTACTACAACTACTATCACTACTGCTACTACTACCACTACTACTATCACTATTACTACCACTACTACCACTGCCACTACTACCACTATTACTCCCATTGCTTCTACCACCACTACTATAATTACTATAACTCCTACTACTACCACAGCTACTACTACCACTACTACTACAAGGTAGTCCCCCTTGATTGTGATTTCACTTTCTGCAGTTTTAGTTACCTGTGGTCGACTGCGGTCCGAGAATATTAAATGAAAACTTCCAGAAATAAACAATTCATATATTTTAAATGGCACATTGTTCTAAATAACATGACAACATATTGCTCTTTCCTGCACAGGTCATGAATCATCCTCTGTCCAGTATCCCGCCAGTTAGTCACGTAGTAGCCGTCTCAGCTATCAGATCGACTGTCAACGTAACATAGCTCTTGTGTCCAAGTGACCCTTATTTTACTCTATGATGACTCCAAAATGTGAGAGTAGTGATGCTGGCAATCTAGACATGCCAGAGAGAAGCTGTGAAGTGCTTCCTTTACGAGAAAAGATATGTATATATAAGAAAAATCATAGCATGTATAAGGTTCAATACTATCTACAGTTTCAGGCATCCATTGGGGGGTCTTGGAACATGTCCCCCACAGATGAGGGGGAACCATTGTACAGCTATACTGCCATTACAGGTTTCATGCCTGTTATGCACCTCCAGTGCCTCGCACATGCAAGTACTCATTAATGGCCTCGCTCTTGGTATTTGCACACTTACCCACAAGCAAGGCTGATACCAGGCAGTGCATGTCAGCACAAGCACCAGTTCTTTACACTTGGTGTCCACTCTGACTGAGCCAGTGTCCATTTTGATTGGTTGGTGCCTTTGCTACTGTAACTGTGAAATATTTGGCACAATAATGTAGTTCATAAGTACTGTAGAACCATTGTTTATGCATTTTACCTGGTGCAGGTAACCACCCATAATTAGTGGCTCTTTCTCTGTCAGCCAGCGCCTGCCACAGAGAATCGCTCCACTCCAACAAGCATTGGGCCAACACAGTTCCAGAGAATGTTCACAAGACTTGGCACATTATCCATTTATAGACAACCCTGCACCAGGATTCTCTGTAAATACTACACCAGGCAGCTGGATGTCAGGGAAATACCTTGAAGTTGGGTTTAATCAACCACCAGCCATGGAATTGATTTCCTTATCACTCTGGTTCAGGAATTTCTATTTGGCTATATTTCTGACAGGTCAGACATTTCCCACATGTCATTTAATTTAATTTATGATCCTTGCTCAATAATTGTGACTCCAGGCTAATAGATGCTTTGAAAAGAATCACAGTGTAGCAAGTGGGTCTTTCAGACATCTTGGAAAGAGCCACTTTTCAGGTGTCAGGGCATTTTCCACTGTACCCTCAGCCTGAATACATCCAGAAGAGGGGGGCGGAAGAGGAACCTCATTAAACATCTGGAAAATATAAAATCACCGAGCCAGATGGGACCATAACCTGCATTAATACTGCTCTTTTGAGTAAGGTCATGTGTGCCACTAGTGTAAATGCACACAGAGGCTTTTTAAACTCTCTCTGCCTCGGGTGCCAGGGAACCGGCTCCTGGCAATAGCAGCTTCTGTGACTCCCATGGCAGCATGCCTCTAACAAAGGAAGTATTGTCAAAATCCAAGCTGAGAGCATGTGCTGCTTGGGAGAACAGTAACAGAGATTAAGGAGCACGAAATGTAAGTGCACACTTGTAACGAAATTGCCCTCACTTACCGCCTGGTTAGTATCCACAAGTGCCATGGTATGCCTCTGTGATCAACCTCAGCATAATGAAAAACAGCAGCAAACCTAGCTTTTCAGATGGCTTATGTCAGGAATAGATAGAAGTGTTTTCAAGGCTGAGGTGGTAATGAAGAGGAATCCACGATGCAGAGAATAGCAATTGATGCTTATTCATGGATAAAGGAGGAGAGATATATTAGCTAGAGGACTTCCTACGCACAAGTCTTAGTGATTTAATGTCTCCGCTCAGATGTCAATGTGATACTGTCCAATCTTCCTGAGAGACTGTATCATTTTCTTTGAGAAGTAATACAGCTTTACTGCAGGTGGGAGTCAAGAAAGGTACAACTATTCTGGAATAGAATTTGACACACCTCTCTCTCTCTCTCTCTCTCTCTTTGAAATAGAGATTCTATTTTTAGGTATTTATCCTAAGGAAATCCACATGTATGTATGTAGCAAAGGTTTAATTATAAAGCTATTCATTGCAACATTTTCTATTTTTTTAAGAGAAATACCATAGACCATCTAGAATTCTAAGAATAAAAAACTGGTTCTATAAATTATGGCACTTCTATCTATTAGAATAGCATGGAGCAAAAGAATTATTTGTAGAGAAAAATTTAAGGATAGGAAAAAATGTTTTCAATATATTTAAAATATATATGTATAGATACAATAGATAATAAAAATATACATAAAATGTGAACAGTGATTTTTTTCAGTGGCAGGTTGCTTGTTTTATTCTTTTTGCTTTTAACGTAAGAAAATATATTACTTTTATAATAAAAAAATTCTTTACAGGAAAAAAAGGAAAATAATAACTACAAAAATAGATGTGTGAGCCAGTTGTGAACATACGTCATTAGAGACTGATGGAACTTAATACTTATCTATACATGTGACTGTGATTCCATGTTAAAATATAGTATAATTTTAATTTTTAATTTTATCTGAAGTTACTGTTTTTCTTAGGCTGTGCACAGGAAAAACTTGACAGAGCCATTTAAGAATGCTACCATCATCTGTACTCACACCATAATGGGTAACTTACCACTTCCCAAACACACCTCATATGCTCCCATCTTGCATCCTGTTTCTTCTACTTGGAAAATTTTTTCTCATCCATCTTTACAAAGCCTACTCATTCACCAAGGCTAAGTTCAAACCCTATTTTGTAGGGTTGGCTCTAATTCTTCTCATTCAGGAATAGATTTTAATTCTTCATTTGTACAGACTTTTGACATTTCACATTATGAGTCATGTATATGTCTTATCTTCTCAAATATATTGTAAGCTTACAGAAGGCAGAAAATTTACTCATCTTTGTACGTTCAAAAAATGGGAGGCTTTGACAAGATAGGTAGTTAAATACACACTGGATGTGGAAATGAATTAACCTTGTTTTCAGAATATAGAGATAGGCATATGTCTGATACGAATGTAGATAGCACTGACATGAATGTAGATTCCTGGCTATTCTGTGATTTTAAAATCTTTTCAAGTTGAATTAGCACTCACTTTTTGAAACCAGGGCTAATATAATACATAACTCAGTGAGTATTTATGTAAAACAGGCACTGGAAGGGAGGTACCCTGAAGCATTATAACAACCAATTTATAATCTTTTCTAGGAGATTTTTATCCCTGAGGACTCACTGGAGCAAAGGTTAGGGACGTGGCAGCTGGAAATGGCCATCTTCTGACACTTGCCGCTGAGCCACATTTCTACGCCCCCAAGGTGGTATTGTGAAGATCCACGCTGAGAGCTTCGAAAATGACATCTTGGGTTGGGAGCACTTTGCCAACCATAAAGGGCAAAGAAAATGTTAGTTATAATTATTACTATTCAGAGAAATCTTTTTGCAAAATGCTTATGGCATGAACCTTCTCATTCGAGACAGTGAGTTTGGTACGCCTGAGTTGGAGCTGCACTGGCCATTTTCTCCTTGTGTTTAAGAACATACTGCAGAGACCTGCCCCCTGTGGAAAATGACTTGTTTTGTAAATGTCAATGACTCCAAAATATTTCTAAGGAGGATGCTCACCACGTGTAAATCAAAGGCTCTGGTACTTGGGGCCAACACTCAAGTCCATCCAGCATTAGGACCGACACTCTGATCTTAGCTTTCGAGGAGTGCTTCCAAAGGGTGAACGGACACCTTTTACGAAGTCTTCATTTGCACCTAGAATAAAGCAGACTCTGATTATCAGAGCCTGCAATTGGCAAACGTTTTAGTAGCTATGTTTGCATTTGTTCATACTGTTGTTCATAGAATGAATTCAAATGTGGTTCCATTTGCAGACAGTTCATAAATAGTTGACTCTAAGATTAGCCTTAATCCCTTTGGGAATGAGTTCTGTTTGTGGTTCACAATGTGACATCCTAGTTTAAAAAGAAATACACACACACACACACACACACACACACACATATGCAAATCCTCAGACATTTTAGAAAAGCGCTTTCTGTTTTGTGAGCTTTCTTAAAAATTCTGGGAGTGTGATTAAGCTGCCTGCTTCCTGGCAGGCGGCAGAGGTGATAGAACTTGAAAACCCCTCCAAAGTGGAAACCAGAAAAAGGAGAAGAAAGAGATTCTGAAAACTGTCAGAGTCTGTAAAAGTACAAAAGAAGGTCAAAGTATTTTAAAAACAAACAAAATCTAAAGCAAATCCACATTTAGACGTTGTCATTTAGCTCCTCTAATTCGAGAAATGATGACTACGGAATATTACAGCCACGAGATACTAACACCCTGCCCTTTCCTTCTCTCCCCTAACTTCCTCTATCAGACATGCTCATATCTATTATTGTGGACTTATGCTTTGCAGTGTTACCAGAAAACACGAAATGCCCAATTTTTGGGAAAGTGAAGCTGTGCAAGCCTTTGATTAGCTGTGGACCACAAGAAGGAAGGTCTGTGACCAATGCATTCAGAGACTAAATCTGTCCAGACAGAGGGGCTGCGGTTCCTGGTCGGGAGAAGCCCTAGACGGCAGCTATGGCTGCTCCGCACTCTGCCCGTTTTAACACTCACATGGTTGACCTGCTGCCAAAGCCTCGATCATTGGATTAAAAGTACTATTTGAAATGTTGTTAACCCTTCACAGTGCGGCTCTATCTCAACGAAATCCTTTTTGTTATCTTTTTAAGTGGTTTTATGTTAAAAATAATGAAATTACAGTAAGTCCCCAATAGGATGACTATGTAATCATACTTTCCAAGCCTAGACATTTTTCGGAGTAAAAGACTTAACTATTAATAATTTCTCCAGGAAAACAGGCATAAACCAAAAGTGTCCAAGAAATTTTCCTTTTCTCTCTCTATTTCTCTTTCTTTCTTTTTTTTTTCCATGAAAGAAAAAATTATAGAAGATTTTGAAATGAACCAGTAAGATTACTGGGTATCATCAGTTGAAAACTACGTGTCATCTAAGCACATCCGTCCAGATTGCCTGATTTTACAGGATCTCAGCAACTTTTATAGTCTTTGAACGACCATATATCTGTGAGTTATATATAACTAATAGCAACAAAAACGATTCTTGTGTCTAGAGATACAAATAAATTCTGTCTGGTAGAAATACAATTAATTTCCTCCTCTTTCCTTTCCAATAAATCAATTTCACAACTGTTTATAAATTCATTTCGGCATTACTTACTGCTAACATATCTATGTTATTTTGAATTCATTTTCGAAACAGTCGTAACTGCTTACTGGTTTCCTCATTAATTAACAAACTAAAATTTTGACACGTGTTTGACACGTGTTAACATTTATGGGATTTTACCATTTAATAATATTTCTTAATATCTATTTTTTCCCCCCTTAGATTATCCAGGGCTCAACAAATCTTCATTTCAACATAATAGTGGTTCCTCTGTGGCAAAAGAGATCACTATCGATTGGAAGCCAGCAAGAATGAAAGCAGAGAGGCCATTCCGTCTATTGTAATAATCCCAGTGGTGGATGAAGAAGTATGGGTCAAGGTTAATGCTCTCTGACTGTAAGTAAATGAACACCGTAAAGGAAGTGCTGACAGGATTTGCTGATGGGGTGGATGTGAGGTGTAAAGGGAAGAGTGAAGCCTAGGAAGTCCCTACACTTTGAGACAATTAACGGGGTAACTGGTGGCGCCATTTGCTAGAGATTAGAAAGACTGTGGATGGGGGTGGGGAAGTGAAACATTTATTCCCCTGATTGCTGAGAATATTGACAACTTGTACCTTGCAGCTTGACCTCAGCTAACCAAGGTCACACTCTCTTCTTTATCCAATGACTGAATGATATAGGGATAAGCCCTGACCCCACTGGCCTAGGTTGATGCAACTCTGAACAGCCAGCCAGCCCAGCCTGGGGCTCCCTGAGGCCTTTGTGATAATGGCAGCAGGGACTGCTCCCTCTGCCTCATCCTGCTATGGACACTCCCTCGCAGGTGCGGATCCTAAAGGCAATCCCCAATAAATTTCACCTGCAAATCTCCATTTCAGAGGCCGCTTTCCAGTCACCAACCTATAGCAGGCATCAGAGCTCAGGAATCAGGGGTTCCCTCACCCACTATCTTCCACACTCCTGCAAAAGGTCATCTAAAGCAGAGACTTGATGGTAGACCCCCACGCTGATCCACCCCTCACCCCGCCCCTAAAAAACAAACAAACAAAAAAACTGAAAAAAGAAAAAGAAACGAATGGCTTTCTATTGTCCATCGTCAGTCTCTTTCAAGACATCTCACAATCTGGCTTCTTCATTTTCAGCTTCTTCTCTCACCGCCTTTCTGCAACCCAAGCACAACTTATGTTTTTAATCACAATACCCATTCACTGTCTCCTGAAACCGTATGTTTTCACAACTCTCCTTTTCATCAAAATGCCCGATAACTCTCCATCTCAATGGCAAAATAATGCATACTCCAAAACCGAATTCACAACCGAACTCCAAAATCTGTCAATCTTTCACGAAACGTTCCCCGTCTTTCCCATAAGGATGTCAGCTTTTTGTGTTCCCCCAGCACGCCGTTATTTTTGTTGTTCATGTGTCTGTTAATCCAGTTACATCATGAGTTCCTTGGAGGCAGAGGACATCTGGCCACTCAGTGCCAGGAGCATAGTAGCATTAAGACCCCAATTTCTTGATATTCGGATGAACTCTCTTAAGTTATCTATCTCTATCCTTATGTTTCTAACAGAAATGAAGTGAATGCCCTTTGTCCTAGATTTGGTCTTCTACCCTCAACTGCTTCATCTTACTCTACTCTGATCTGGGCAGGAGAGTGACCAAGTGGACATCAGGCGTGTCCTCCTCCTCTTTACCCCTGACTCTAAAGCCTAGAGCTAAGGCTGAGAAACTCCAATAATTTTACTCCTTTCTCCTGGCTCTACCCAGGTCTCCTTTTATTGCTCAGCAAAATCACATCCAGCACCAAACGCCACTAACTGAAATGTAATTCTGAAGTGTATGTGTGTTGAAGAGATGGACTCAGTCTCATCTGCCTCTTTCCTCCCACCTGCCATATCCCCAAGAGTATACACTGCTTTTGGATCCCGTAAATGTATGACCTTTCGCCTCCTAATTTGGCGACACTAGTAAAAAGATAAAGAATCGGACATTATCGTTCTCCATTCCTCTCTTTTCTTTTCTTTTTTTTATTTATAGAGGATCCTCTCTGTCTTGACAATTTGGTAGGACCTTGTGACACCATTTTTGTTGCTATCTTCCAAAGAAATCTGGAGTGAATGTAGAAGACTAAATATGTGGTCAACCCTAGGGTAAAAAAAAAAAAAATGCTTATTAATAGGAAGAAGGGTGGGAGGAATGCAAAAAAGAGGGAGGAAAAATTCAATTCAGTCTATGGCCATGCCACCCTGAACACGCCCGATCTCGTCTGATTTTGGAAGCTAAGCAGGGTCGGGCCTGGTTAGTACTTGGATGGGAGACCATCTAGGAAGACCAGGTGCTGTAGGCATAAAAAAAAAAAAATTGGTCTTCTACCCTCAACTGCTTCATCTTACTCTACTCTGATCTGGGCAGGAGAGTGACCAAGTGGACATCAGGCGTGTCCTCCTCCTCTTTACCCCTGACTCTAAAGCCTAGAGCTAAGGCTGAGAAACTCCAATAATTTTACTCCTTTCTCCTGGCTCTACCCAGGTCTCCTTTTATTGCTCAGCAAAATCACATCCAGCACCAAACGCCACTAACTGAAATGTAATTCTGAAGTGTATGTGTGTTGAAGAGATGGACTCAGTCTCATCTGCCTCTTTCCTCCCACCTGCCATATCCCCAAGAGTATACACTGCTTTTGGATCCCGTAAATGTATGACCTTTCGCCTCCTAATTTGGCGACACTAGTAAAAAGATAAAGAATCGGACATTATCGTTCTCCATTCCTCTCTTTTCTTTTCTTTTTTTTATTTATAGAGGATCCTCTCTGTCTTGACAATTTGGTAGGACCTTGTGACACCATTTTTGTTGCTATCTTCCAAAGAAATCTGGAGTGAATGTAGAAGACTAAATATGTGGTCAACCCTAGGGTAAAAAAAAAAAAAAATGCTTATTAATAGGAAGAAGGGTGGGAGGAATGCAAAAAAGAGGGAGGAAAAATTCAATTCAGTCTATGGCCATGCCACCCTGAACACGCCCGATCTCGTCTGATTTTGGAAGCTAAGCAGGGTCGGGCCTGGTTAGTACTTGGATGGGAGACCATCTAGGAAGACCAGGTGCTGTAGGCATAAAAAAAAAAAAATTCAATTCAAATTTCCATTCAGCTTCTTCCAGGCCTATAGAAGCACCCTTTGCACACATAATAAGCTTATTCGATAAGGAGTAATTTCTGAGGAAAATGCAAAGCAATGAAAATAAGAAGTTAATACCTTGGATATCCATTCATACAACTGTATTATCGAGTCATCTAAAGAATGGCCCCAGAAAAAAACATTTTTTTCTCAGAAAGATTTATTTTAAGGTGATCAGGTTACATTAGACTTACATAAAGATTTTGAATCCAAGAAAGGTTGATTTTGATGGTAGAAATACATACTTCCTTTGCAAGGACCTAAGTCTATTAAACTTAAGGTTAAGCAGAAAAATTAGTTCTTCAGAATTTTCTTACCTGTTAAAAATACACAATGTTTCCATGCCCTTTGGATGAATAGTGTCAGCAACATAAAAAACTAAGAGAACAAAATACCTGATAAAGCTCATTAGAATTTAGAATTTTCTAGCTCAGAACTTATGATAACTTTGACACCGGCTAGGTAGATGTTTTTATTTCCATTGCCTATGATAAGATATTTCAAAATTATTAATATGTACTAATAAATGTTCCGGGGAAATAGTTCACTCTTTAAGGAAGAAGCTTGTGAAGCATTTGGCAGTTCTCTCTACTGACAAAGAAAACTAAAATTATTTTTAAACTTACGCATTCAGTGAATCCGGTCGGACGTAGAATGCCACCGTCCCCTGTGGCTGGCGATCTGAGCTGAGCCCCTGCAGGCTGGTGGCGTGGAAAGGCACCCATAGGTCCTTTCTGTGTGACGGTAGCTCTGCCCTTCTCCTCCTCTGGGTCGCCAGGAGGAGCAGAGCTGCTCTCTGTGAGGTCGCCTCCCCACTTCACAGGGACCACCAGTTCTGCCAGAAGAGGGACTGGGTTGTTGATCTTGTTGTTTTCGGTGTCTGTCCCACACAGGCACTAAACTTGTTCGGGCACCATTACTGTGTAATTAGACCTGTAGGCCAGCATTTTCTTTTGGAACTTTCTTCATTTTTTTTTTTTTTCTGTTTTGCATTCCTGAGTTTTTCGCCCCATGATCCCTGTCATTCCAAACATGTCTGGCGTCCAGCACAGTTCTGGGGCCAGATCAAGAATCAACTGCTTCTTGTGGGCAAAGGACTTCATTGACAGCGTGTGTGTGTCTGTAAATAACCTTAGAAACATTTCTTTTTCTGTTTTCTCTCTCTAATGCCATTTAAAGAAACGAAGGCTTTCCCAGGAAGCCCTCATCTGCCACGTCCAGATGTGGTGGTCACTAAACAACGGGACCCACGCCCACATGAACATAGCGTCTACACAGCCTGCCCCTGCCCAGCCTCATTGGTCTCCTCGGTAACCAGCACAGGTGCGCGCCGCTGACTCATCCCCACCTACTCCCCAACCTTTGTCTGCACGGAAAGTTTGTTCGCCTCACCTCTCCTCTCAGAGCTGCATGCTTTCCCTGTCTCTCCCAATGCTCACCGAGGCCCCAAAGTAATGCTGGACACGACACAGATCAAGCAAACCTGCTTCTGGGAAGAAACACTCCAAGGGGGCGCTGTCATCCTGTGTCTGTGTGTTCCACAGTTTTCAGGTTAACCGCCAGGATGGACTTAGGGCTGAGGGTCGTTTCTGATGAGCCCCACACAGCTCTGTTCTCGTCGAGTATTTTGTCTGCAGTGGCCAATCAACACATTTTTAAAAATGTGATCACATGTAGTCAAATGTCCTTGTTTTGGAGGGGAAGGGGACCCAGGGTTGTGTCTTTCTATTTTTCAACCCCGAGTTGAAGGATGACCCTGTTAGCAAGAAGAGGCAGAGTAGAGGGGGAAAGTGGGGAATTAAACGCAGCTCTGAACACTAGGGACAATCAATCAACTTTGGCAGGCAAGCCAACAAAGGGAGCGAGAGAGGTTTCGCCAACCTCAACTACTAATAACAGCAAACAGACATTTACTCCCAGTCTGGAGGCTCTGGCTTCTCCCCCACTCCCATTTCCCTTGCCCCCTGGAAAATCCCCAGGGCCCCTCCCGGCAGCACTCAGAGAAACTGCACAGAGTTCCAGGCTCCTGGGGTAAAGCACGCAATTATATCACTTACATTTTCCTTAGATGTGGAATTGCGTTAGAAATAGAAACCTCCAGTTACCTCGCACAGCTTTGGGTCTGGGGTCATACATCCCCAGACCGCACACACTGACCTGGCCGGTCATGGGACTCCTCGTTCCGGTCCACAAGTCTTTCTCAGATGTCTATGCCAGAACTGGAAGAATCCAATTAGACAGGACTTTAGAAATTGCTAGCTGGTTTGAGAATGAATTAAGAGAACATAACGATCTAGGAGAGAGATTAT
>NW_006438867.1:4584321-4629500 GCF_000325575.1 Pteropus alecto
GCTGAATTACCCAGAAGATTCTTTTATATCATGAGGAAGAGATTAGAGAAAGACAAATCAAGATGTTTATACCCATGTGCTAAGATGAGTTACACTCTGAGTTTCTTGTACACTGCCCGAGGCGAGTCTCAACCCCTCGTTTTTGTGTGGCTACAATAAGATTTACACCTGAGTGTCAGGACATATCCTGTCTCTTCCTTTTACCTGTGACTCCAAACCATATTAAAACGTCTCTCCAGATACCACGGAAAATACTTTATGTTGCACGTTCTATTTTTTCTAATTTACAAACATTATTCTACCTTGGTATATTAGCAAATCAAAGGACTAAATACTGATCGAGCTTATCACAAGTGTGTGTGAATCACGGGGCTAAATTACGTGGGGGAAAGAAATGAGTTGTGTGAGACATGGGCTCTTCTTCCAGGCAGATGGTCACAAGCTAATAATAATAGGTTCCATACTTTTCACACTCATTCTCTCAATTAATCATTTAACCTTCACAGGAATCTTTGTGTGTGTGTGATTTATGCTCTTAAAATTTTAATTTACGTATTTCAAAACATCACAATCAATGCTTCTGATCTTGTGGAAATATATTCATGTAGCACGAATCCCACAGTCATGATCCTATATTTAAAAATTAAGTTATTAAAATAAGCACAAATTAAAAAGTGAGTAAAAATGTGGGTAGCTTGCAATGTAACAGGGCCAGATCCAGCTTCTTTTTCCATTGCTGTAGAAACTGCGGCTCAGAAAATGAAAGTCAAAAGATAGAATCCCAGTTGGAATCTGGGATTTTCTGAATCTAAATTTGAATACTTTCTTTGACCGCATTTGGCTTCCTTGTTCTAGTTTGGAAAACAACATACATTCTTGAGATATCAAATTAAAATACAAAATTTAATGTTCTATCAAACCAATTCAGACAGAAAAAAATGAATCCCCAAATGTGTAGGTCAGATGGATGGAGTCCCCTTTGAGAGGGATCCTAGTAAACTTGAACTAGGCCTCGAAAGAGGGGTAAAATTTGGATACCTGCAATACAGTGGTGGAAGTCAATATTTTTCAAGTGTCCCTTTCTGTTTTCTAAAGTCACATAAGATTTGATTTTCATGCATAGCAAAGTATCTACAAATGGAATGAGATGTCTGGGATTTGCTTATAATACTGAAGCCAAAACAGACAAGTAAATTGACATGTTGAGGGGGGCATAAATCAAATGATGTTGGCAAAATATTACTGGAGTTGAAGCCATGCAGTGGGTAACTGGGAGGTCATGGCGCTGGCCTCTCTTCCTGGTGAATATTTGAAAAGTTTGACAGGAAAACCTCCCCAAAGAACGTGTGATGGCTGCTCCAGTCCTAGTACGACCGGCGAAGCCCACGTCTGAGAACAGTGATGACAAACCCTTACCTACTCAACAGGTAAGTCCATTTAAGGTGACAACCACCAGCCACAGGAAAAGGGGGTACATCTTCGTGAAATCGTGTCCAGTTTTACTGCAGCGTGGAGATTTGAAAGAAAACCTGAGAAGGAAGGCAGAATTCGGATCCCAAAAGATTGATGGCATTACTCAAAGGCGTGATTCATGGTTTGGAAGCAGGGGCAGACGATAACAGACTGAAGTCTAAGTCTCCATTATGTCTCTGGTTAGCCGGCCCCGCTCTCCTACTGCTGTGCTCCTGAGCGAGTTGTTTATCTTGTTTCATCGCCTCATTCTGACTCTCATCTGAGAACATAATCCTTCTTTCACTTTTAATAAAATCATATTTCTATTTCCATTCATAACAAAGCATTTCACGGTGTTAGGATCACTTTTATTTTCCTTCTTACTTTATTCCTTTTTAATTGGAAGTTTCAAGTGATTTAACCTATTGTTAGCTTGGCTACACCCACATACCATCAAAGATTTTTTTTTTGCCTCTCGTGAAGCTGGGAGGGGATCAGAATTGGCCCGTGGGGGAAATTTCTCAATTAGTGCATTATCCTAACATTTTACAAAACAGAATCTGTGGAAATTCATAGGCCAAATTGTATTAGCTAGTCCGTGTAGTGAGAAAGGCACTGAATTTATTAAATTAATTGATAGATTAATGTACGGTTGGGCAAAAAAACATGCACTAGAGCTTTAAGATTTAACAGTAGCTCATTATGTTGACATGACATGATGTGCCCGAACACTACAAATTAGCTTAGGAACAGTAACTCATTTTGCCCAATTTATTCTGTGAACTAGGGAGTTACTTAGTTGGGTTTATTTAGCTGTAAAAACAGAATCTCTCCCAAGTTACCTCCAGGGAGAGGGCATCTATATAAGGCATGCATGTGATTTGAAACTGAAACTAAATTGGTCTCAGGCCTGGGCCTGGTCTCTCCCTCATGGCATTTCAGCTTCTCTCTATGCATCTGCTCACTTCACATGGCTCTCTCCACCGAAAGGCTTTTTCTGGCCATGTTGTCAACATCAAGATACAAAACTAATAATAGCTAATCCTTATGGAGCACATTCTGTGTGCCAGACACTGTAATAAACATTTCAAAGACATTAATTTATTCAATCCTTGCAACAACTGCCACCGAACTTTGACTTGTGTATGACTTGTACTGGTCTTACTATGATCTAGACTAAAACGTTTAGCATATTTTCATCTTTAATTCTACGAGCTCAGCCTCTCCAGCTACCGGTTTGGATTCCAGAAAGCAGGCATCTGATTGTACCAGCTCATTTTGGGGGCCAAACTACACAAAGGCAACCGGTGGTGGCTTCTCTAGCATCAGCTGCAGAGCTCTGAACCAGCCAGCTGTGAACTGCCAAAGGGTTGCTTAGTTCAGAACAGTGGAGAGAAGCCAGCTTTGCCTGGGAGTGTGGCCACTTCCTCATAAGGTGTTGTGGGAGGGACAGATCACACTGGATCTCGAGGACCGACAGAAGAAGCAGGGTGCCACACAACTAGGCAATCTACCTTTGATCTGTGATGCTTCCCTGGCTGTGCGCACGTGAAGGGTGGGTTGGGACCCCCTCGGAGTCTCCGTTAGATCATGCCTGTTACGTAGGTGAAGCAAGGGTCACTTGTGTATTGGGGAACTGAGGAACCACAAAAGAGTCATTTCTCCTAAAATTTGTCTCCCCCGGGCTGTAACTAAGTCTTATATCCACCATTGAAAGCGTTCCTTTGGTCAATACATATATAAAAAAAGGTCCCCGTTTGCCTCTGCGTTTACTACTCCATCCTCTTTTCTTTGCAGCAACATTGCACCCTCTCAGCTTCCCCCAGGCATCGTGCGCCCCTTCATTTGGCTAGAACCTCTTAGGCTCCACCTTTGCTTGACTGACTGTCCACTCTTCAGGTCTCAGAAGAAGGAAAGTCCTCTTGACTCCACAAATCTAGGTCTACTAATCACATACTCTGGCTAATGTCCCTTATCAAAGTTCTTATCAGACCGCCTGTATTTCATGTTTCGTTTTCACTCCTGACTTCAGATCTGTGAGGATAAGGACCACATCTTCCTTGTTATTACTATATCCTCAAAATTAGTAGACTGTCTGTACATGTTAAGTACCAATACATATTTGTTTAAATGAAACAAATTAAAATAAAACGGTCTTATTTGCAAGGGACAACTCATTGGTTATTATCAATCCACAGACCCAATTTACTTCATAGTTTCCCTAGAAGGGCCTTACGGTGTGGTTCATGGTCAAATATATTTGGATTGATGAGAGGAACTAGAAAAGTTAGAACCAGAGAAGACACAATCTGGAGGACACCCTGAGCTTGTGAAATGAAGGAAAGGAGGGCGCCTGCAGACCAGGGCTGCGGCCAAACAATTCTGTCCATGTCCAAATTAGTCCCAGTGTTTATGGGTTTATGCTAGGCATCGTGCAACTATCATTACCAGTCCCTGCTGGTCTGTTGGTTCTGCTGGAAGAAAGTCACGCTAAGGAGACTGGATAGGGGTACAAAATGGGAACTGGGACTCGCTCTACATGCCAAACCTGTCAAAGAAGTGAATGGCGATCCCTGGAGAGCAGAATCCTACTTTCATACTCTGAGCAGACAATCCGCGGAGGTAAAGACACTAAGTACTTGAGGGACAGCCACCTCTGTCGGACCTTTTCTCATTTTTGCTAGCCAGGAAGCGTTCGCTTATTAATCAAATAAAAGAGAAAAGACTGTTGTTCTAAGGAAAATATATGAGGATACTCTCTCAAAGAGATTCAGTTCTTCGTTAGACACAGAAGATCTTGAAACACGGAGAAATGTTTGAGGAAGCTTAAGGACTACTTTTCTTCAACTCATCCGCGTTGTACCAAGCTTTTCTATGGGTTATATAAGTGGTGGCTTAAACTCTTAAAGTTTGACCTATGTTGATGATTTAGTCTTTTTTTTTTTAATTTGTCCTAACAAGAGACCACTTTTGATTCACCTAATCTTACAAGTATATTATGAAATCATATTTGAAGATGATTTAAGTTAATGACCACTTGACAGATTTGGTCAGAAAGGGGAGGGAAAGAAGACAGAGGTAAAAATGAAGGAAGGAGAAATAAAAGAAGGAGATAGGTTATTTTCCTCTCGCCTCTCCGGTGAGATGAGAAGACTCTTTGCAGTTCCCTCCTGGCTTTCAAGGGGGACATTCCCATGTCTCTCAAAGATGTTCCTCCACCCAGAATTATACAAATTGAAAGTTTAAAGATTGAAAACCAGAATTTAACTAGGTTCCCAAAAATGTATTCAGCACATTATAGTTGGGATGAGGAGGATGTATTTCTAGGAGAATTGCCTTGCCAACTGAAATTAGATAATATAATTTTGCCTTTTTAATCTTATTTTATCATTGGACTAGAGAGAAAAAATAATTATAACCCTAGAGAACAAGATTTTCATCACATATACATTTTAGAATGTTATAGAAACAATTAGAAGGAAAAAAAATGAGAGACAGACATATCAATAAAGAGAATTCTTTTAGCTTAGGGAAAAGTCTTTATGGAAAATAGAGTTGAAATGAAGGTACTAGAGGATAGCCTTGCAGAAACTGGGGGAGGGCGTCCTTCGAATCTACATTTTGGCAAGCATGAATAGAGCCCCTGAGGACTAGAATTCAGACTTTTGTTTCCACTGTCTCTTGTAAAGGGTATTTAGAGAAGGTGCCATTAGCATTCCCTGAAGCGTGTTCACCCAGAAACAAGTGAATGAAGGGAGTCATCAACCTCCACCTCCTCTTCTTTAGAACTAGCAGGCAAGCCTCTGAATAAGAGGGAGGAAACAGTCTGACTTCAATAATGGATTCTGAGAATAGCTGAACAGTGTGGGTCTGCTGGCAGCTGCCCCACTCCCTGGTGGATTGCTTCTCAAAAGGACGAGGGGAGAAAAAGTCAGAAATACAGTTGTCTATGCCACAGAGTGGTGTGGAATTGGATACAGCTCACGAAGAATTGCCTTCCACTTCAAAGTATGTTATTATGCAACCTCTACTTCACCGGAGAAAGTAATCACACATAACGACATGCTAGCGATCTGATTTCAGGTGCCAAGTGGTCCCCTACCTGTTGGGTCACCCAGGAGAGGAAGGCCTGAAGAAGCTATTGGGCAGACACAATAAAAAGAAAAAGATTGCTTCATTCTTATCTAGAAGTTATTCTTTATCTAAAGTTGTCGTATTTTACCTGCATTGATGCCATTTTTTTTTTCCATAAAATTCAGAACATCTTTTATTGGGGTCAGACAAACACGGGTTTTTATCCGAGTCCTACCACTTACAGGGTATATGACTTTGGGTAAGTTATTTCACTTCTCGGAGACAGTTTAAAATAGAAACCTTAATTATTATCTGCTTTGCAGTCCATTCTGAAGATTAAATGAGATAAGGCCTGTGACATCGATTGCCCTGTATGTGGCTTTCCTAAGCCCTGCAGAAACATTGGTACCATGATTGCAGAGGCTGATGCTCTATGCCCGAGAGCCCTTCACTTTGTGCTTCTGGGTGGGGAAGAAGGGACAGCAAGTGCAAGGTGGGGTGTCAGCACTAGAGTAATCTATTCAACAAGTGTATGCCTGAAATGAAAATGAAAACAAACAGTGAATTAAGAAAAAAAAAAACAAAAAAACATTAATGCTGTTTGCAAAGGCCAGAAAAGTAACAGAGATTAAAACAAAAACCCTGGGAAATATTGGCTAGATTTTGTGAGTAATATAAATAGTTATTATTTAGTCATCAGCCATTTCCAACCAGTCATGTGCCCCACCAGTCCCCAGAGCAGGGCAGTGATGTTCTGCGTATCATTAATACGGGGCAGATTTGTTCCACTGTAAGTTTAATGTGATTACTGCGCTAAATTCTGTTATTAATATTCAGCCTTCTGCTGCTTATATAGCATGACCACCTGTTCATGATTTTTAAAAAATGAGAGGACATATTTGTCTATATCCACCCAGCAGAAAGGGTCGTGATGTTTCTTAGAGCTGGGAGGAGAACAGTGATGGGTAAAGTGAAGAAGGCTCCGTGGGAGCTGGCTTGGGAATGAAATGCTGACCCTGACTGGTCCACTTCCCACCAGTATAAGGGATCCGTCCCAGAATCTCCTCAGATAGATGTCACAGGATCTCGTCAGAACACAAAGCCTCTCTAGGTCCTTTAACAAAGGAAACTGAATACAAGAAATTGGTTAGAAAGATGATGAATAATTGAGAAGGCAGAAAGGGAGCTGTAATGAAACTTGAAATAGCAGTGTCACCCCCTAAGGCTGGAGTGACAGGAAGACGGGGCGGCGTGCCCGGAGTCCAGGGTCAGGCTGCCTGCAGAAAACAGGACTAGGGGAGAGAGTGGCAGCTGGCACCTTAGAGAGAGTTACTGCTGGTCGGCGGGGAAAGCCGTGAAGAAGAGGCATCTGCTGCCAGTTTCGGAGGTGATTCCCGAGGCAGTGAAATGGGAAGACATATTGTCATTTCTCCCCTCTTCCTGCCTTCCAGACTCCTCCAGTGCCTCCCATTGGCCCAAACTACCTGAAAGCCAGTTGCTGGGCCCCTGGGAAAAGGTGTTTCCAGTGATGCAGAGCAGCACAGGGGACAGGGAGAGGCTGGCACCGAGAACTGAGAAGTATCCAGCTGACTGCGAGTTAAGCTGAAAACCCTTACACAGGAAGGCCACCAGAGAAGAGTAACAGCCAGGTCACTCTCTAGACCCTTGTCCTAAGGAAGATGGAAGTCACCTCTGGGCACAGATCAGGAGCATCAGGTCGAAGAGACTTGGTCTCTCTGCTCACCGTTCTCTACTGTGTTCTCAGGAAACAATGGTATATTAATTGGTGGTTATCATAGTTCGAATAGATAATAATAATTTATATAATGCAGTCTAATTTGCTTATTCCGTCAACTAACAGTCTTTGTTCTGGATTGTCTATTTATACTTTTTCTTCATCATCCTGAAAATTGAAATTTGCATTTCCTTCTCATAATGATTAACTTGCATATTTGACTCAACTAATAATACAGCTTTACAATAGAAACATGTTAAATTCGTATAAGTCCATTATACCGTTTTGTTTCACACCCTAAGAGTGTGAAATGAAGGAGAGAGAACCAGCATTTATTGAATATATATGATGGGCCAGGCAACTGTGCGAAAATTAATTCAGTCGATCATCACAACAATCCAGTGAGGTAGATATTATTATCCCCATTTCATAGATGAGAACACGCACATGGATTGAATGAACTGTCCCGTTCAAGATCATGCAGCCAAGTCTGAGCAGCTTATCTTCCTGAAAATTTACACACACTTACACATACACAATTCTTATTACGTATGGTATATGTATACTATATCTTTTATCTATAATATATTCTTACATGTAAATTTTTACTCCAGCGATTTCGTGATTTCTACAAAACCCTTATTTGTAATTTGTTCATTTAGTAAATTTTAACATCAGCACCATTCACCTGATGCCACATGTACTGTGGAGAATCAGAGGTAGGAACAAAAGGTCTCAGTACGTGACAATTACGCTGGCTCTAGTTTTGTATTTTCAAAGTTAAGTCCTCCCTCGGACTGATTTGCCTTATATAAAATGGGGATCATATCTATTGAGCTGGAACATACAGCAATAATGTATATAACAAACTTAATAAAAGTGCCTGGTCCATATAAAGCTGGATAAGAAACGTCGTTACTGAGCTTGGAACGTCTCATGGAATGATTGTCGAATGTAGCCTGCGCCCATTACTGTGCCAGACAATGGGTCTGTCCGGTGTTTACCACTGTGCGTGTTCTTAGTGTTCACAAACGTCCTGTTCCGTTTTTTCTTTCTTGTTTAACAGAGTCTCGTCCAGGTAAAAAATCTCATTGGAATCATTTTCTAATGCCAGGTGGTGGGTGCATGTACCAACATGTGTAGGTGCATGAACACTCCTACTTTAAGAGAACTCTGCGATATCTAGGTAAAAATAATAAATAATAGCGATAGTAATAGTAATAATAAAAGTACCACAAAAAGTTAGCATGTTAAATGTGTCTGAGGGGATATTTTAGACCTCATCTTTCTAGCCAATCAAATCATCCTCAAAGGAACCTCTCAAACGGGATTGGTTCGCGTCTGTCTACAGTCAGGATTTTAAAAGACCTTCCCGCTCTAGGAAATGCTGGACTTCTCTAGAGACTTTGTTAAAAAAATAACTTGAAACTTACCCAGAAATCTGCCACAGCCATTCCGACAAGCATTTCAGAGAAAGGAATCAAAATGATGTAAAACGTGGCCAGAACTGTAGATACTCGACTTGAACATGAATGTAAATGAATTTAGAAGGCGAAAATGGAAGCCAACGCGGATCAGTGCAATCAGATGCCCACAGCGCATGTGGGGGTTCTGAAGGGAGAGGCCTGGGGGTGGGGGTGGGGTATTGACCGGACTGAAAGCGAGCAGGAAGTCAACGGGGAGTAAAGAAAGGAGGGCAGCTCTTTCCTTCCGTTCACTTCAGCCTCGCAACTCCCTCCGGTGCCTGTCGGCGGAGCCTCACAGGTGCCACGGCAACCGAGAAGCAGCTTCAGATTGGCAGAGCAGAGTACCGAGGAGATAATACTCACGTATTGGTCATGACTCACTAATAATAAGGTTGGTAACAAAAATTACATTTAGGGAGCACAGCCAAAAGAATTGAAAGCAGGGGCTCGAAGAAATATTGGTACTCTCGTGTTCCTAGCAGTAATATTCACACTAGCCAAAGAGTGAAAGCAACTTGTACTCATCAGCGGATGAATGGATAAATAAAACGTCGTCTATCCATACAATGAAATATTATTCAGCCTTAAAAAAGGAAGGAAATTCTGACACATGCTACTGCAGCAACGAACCTTGGGGACGTGAGGCTAAGGGAATTAACCAGTCAGTCACAGAAGGACAAATACGATACGATTCCATTTATAAGAGGTAGCTAACCAAATTTTTAGAGGCAGAAAGGCTGGAGGTGGAAGATGAGGCGTTATGGTTTGGCAGGTACGGACTTTCAGAGACTTGTGTGGCTGGCTGCACAGCAGTGTGAATGTAAATGTGACTGAACTGTGACCTTAAAAATGGTTAAGATGGTAAAATTTATATTATGTGTATTTTACCACAGTTAAAAGAAAAAAAAAAAACTAGTCACATAGATAGTAAGACAAGGCATTTTATTCATTAATTTTACTGATTTTTAAGAGTATTACTTTCCATAATTACAAAATACCATGCGAATCTCTGAAGAGATTCACAATTTGGTGATGTAAGAAACTGAATTAAGTAATTAATTTTAAAACATTATGTTCCCAAAACTAAGGAAATGGTCTTTTTCTAAGTCTCTCCAAATATCTGCTTTTCAAACATTCATGTATTCTTCAAGGTCAATTCCAAATGCCATCTCATATCCTGTTGAGCAATCAGAATGCCGCTGCTTTTTCAGCCCCGCTGTGCGTTGTGTATCCCTTAGTACTTTCAGCATATATCGCCTGCATTGTGCTCACTAGATATGAAGCCAAAAGCTAGATCTACATTTTATCTCTCTCTGTCTCTCTCAATGCACAGGGTCCTAGAAATACTCAAAAATATTTCTGAATGGAAGTTGTAGCATCTCCAAAGTACACAAATCCAAAATTTGGAGCACAGAGTGACGATTGCCCATAGCTGAGAATCTTGGGACACAGAATAGCATGCTAATCTGGACCATCCTGAGAAAAACCGGACAGGCAGTCACCATAGATGTAAAATTAAATATCCTAGAAAAATGGGTGCTTTGTTTTGTAAATTCATTACATAACTTTGGCAAGATGCATTTCTCAAAGACAAAATAGGCATGAACACCAGAGTAAAATACCAAGAAACAATTACACATAAATCTTCATCATTCTAATCACAAATCCATTTTGATATAGTGACAATTATTACTCTTAACTCGCAATTATCACATAAAAAGCAGGCTAATAATTTTCCTTTCAATATAACTATTTTTTTTTCTATTTTGGAGGAAAGGAAATAAATTCTTGGTAAAGGTACTAATTAAAAATTCCTACATCTCATATTAGAACCATCGCAGGTGTTAAAAATCCTGAATGTTCCAATTAAAACCGTGAAGCATTTGTCCTGCAATATGCAGCTCCATCCCCCCAGGCATCAATATGAAATTGAAACTGGATTCTGGGAGCTTTGATCTAATGGCATCTGCAGTAGGACCATAGCTTAATGTGCTCATAACACACTCATCTCATCTGAGCCTCCAGCAAAGGGTTGTCAAGAGATGCTAATGACCGCTTTATCCTATGCTTGGACTTATTCTGTCGAAAGCTATTTGTGCTGTCTCAGAGGGCCAGTGTGACCACCATTTCACCGCTTCGTGACACAAAATAAGTCAGGAACAAAAACACCAGGGATCCATTCGTCATTCGGCTGTTCATTCAAACACACATTTATTGAGCACACAACTAAGGGTGACCGTGACCGTCATTCTATTAAGTGCTGTGAAGACGAAGAGTACCAAGACTATTTCCAAGGGCTTTACCAACCAGTGAAGAAATAAAGTGCTGTGGGAGTACAGGGTTGAGGGCGATTTGTTTTGCTGGGGACGTGAAGGGCAGCATCACAGAGGAGGCGACATCTGTGCTGAGTCCTGAGGAATTCATGCTGAGCTGTTACAAACGGAGAAAGGGACAGGAAGAGCGAGACATTCTAGAGAAGTGAGTGTGGGATGTGTCCTGCGTACAGAATTCTCAGGCAGCTCTAACAAAGTACTTGGAACTCGGCGACTGAAGCGACAGAAGTTTATCGTGTCCCGGTTCTGGAGGCCAGAAGAACTAGGTCAAGGTGTGGGCAGAGCTGGTTCCTTCTGAAGGCTGTGAGGGAGAATCTGTTCCAGGCCCCTCTCCCAGTTTCCGGTGATTTGCCGACAATCGGCATTTCTTGGCTCATAGATGCATCAGCCAAATCTCTGCCTTCATCTTCACACGGCGGTCTCCCCGTGCACTTGTCTTCGTCCAAATTTCCCCTTTTATAAGGACACCGGTCACAATAGGTGTTAGGGGCCCACCTTGCTCTGGTACGCCCTCATCTTAACATAACTAATTACATCTACAATGATCGTATTTTCAAATTAGAGAACATTCTGAGGTGCTGGGGTTAAGACTTAAACATAGGAATTTGGAGGTGGGACACAATCCAACCCATAAGCCGCTGGAAAAAAGAATCAGATAAATGAGCACATGGGAAGAGCATGATTAAGATGGGAGCATCTATAATTTTAAAAATTGATAGGGGAGGAGGGTGGAGGCTAGGATTAAAGTGATTCTAGAGCCATGTTCAGGGGCGAATAAAGTTGCAATATATGCTCAGATGTTCTGGAAATGCTGATAACTGGAGATGGGGTAAAAAGGGTTGCAAATATAAATTAGAGGAAATGCATTAGACAAACTTTTATGGGCCTCTCAAAGATTGTAATGTAATAATGTGTTTTGTAAATCTATAAAGATGAGAGAGAGTATGCAGTTCCTCCCAAGCTTACTTCACAGAAGAGACTTTTTTCAGTGATTCCGCTAAAAAATAATGAGTTTGGAGATGTGGGCATGGTCCTCACATATCCACCCTGGCCGGGTCCCCCACATTTCTAAGCTTTAATTTCCTTCGCTGTGGAGCTGGTATAATCATAGTGTTTTATAAGTAAAGTCCCAGTGAAAGAGAGGGCCACAGAAGTGACTGCTAGAAGGTACACCACTACACACACGAATCAAAGGAAAAGAAAACAGCCAAATAAGGATCAAGTTTCTTCCTTTTGAGCAGGAATTAGGAGGTCTGTGAATTTATTGGAAATAGGGTAAGAGAGCTGAAAGAGGAGTTATTCGGGGAAACAAAGTTTCCAGAGGAGTAGAAATCCACATACTGACGCCTGGTCCATGCTGAAAGTCTAAAGGAAACTCCTTTTGCCTAGGCTGCTCATGCCCTTCTCACCATTCTCCTTTATTTCTACTTCATTCATTCGTTCAACTGCTATTTATTAAGCCCATTACTATGTCCTAGGCTTGTGGCTCAGCATTCTTCAAGGCACACTTTTGCTAGGTAGCTTACTCGAATTCAATTCCCAACCCCACCTCCTTGGCGCATACTATCAGGCTCACAGAGCTTGGCATTTGAATATGTATTGGTTTGAACCATTACCTCTTTGTGTCCATTTATGTGCATGTGTCTTGTAAATGAGAATAATCTTCCCTTAGCAATTGCTAATTATATCCCATGGATCTCCAGCCCCAAGATGCACAATGCTAAGTATATAGAAGGTACTTAATAAGTATGCAACGCTTTGAAGGAAATTTTGCACCTTGGAGACAAGGTCTTCTGCAATGTCAAGTTAACTCATCTAATGCTACAAAGACACTGGCAACCAAACATAAAATGTGAAGAATTATCTGGAAATATGTACATTACATATTTTTATGATACCCGTAATCATAACTGATAAATGATTCTTAAGTGCTCATGTGTGCAAGGGAGCCGCTGTGTATAAAACAAGCTTTGATTCAAAAGATTCGAGCTGTGTGTCTACTCAGCATAGAGCTATCACAAACAATAAAAAGTGACAAACAGATAAATCGAAATGAGCAGATACCTTAAAAATGATTTTTAAGACTTGGGACAAATTGAGAGCTGATTTATTTAGATAAATAACTCCACTTCATTTCGCTATTAGGCTCTTTCTAAATTATTCTTGAAATTACTCAGGGGCATTCAGATGGAAAGTTTATTTCTGCTTGAACCCTAAGTCAAGGTCATTTATAGATTACAGACTATGTCCCCAAATATCTTTGGGCAAGCTGCTTTGAAAATCAAATTGGAGCTTTAGTATCTCCAATGCTATGCTATTTGAAGTGTTTTGTTAATTTTTCAGGTTGACCGACTCCTTTAATATTGAAAACAATTTCTTTGGGAGAGCATATCTTTTTATCAATTTAAGAAATGATTTGTCTATTCAGATAATATTTGGTCAAGAGTTTAGCTCATAAAAATACTGAACATTAGTTTTGTCATCTAATAAGCACCTTTATACTTTATGTTTGAAGCTACAGTAATAATTAAATCAAAATATACAGCCAATAAAAATTTTCTTCAAAAATCTTGCATATCTACCAATGAATCAAAGAAGAAGAAAAAAAAACAAATAATAAGTTTCTGAAGCATTTCTTGCTGTCTTTGCTGTGTCGTTCAATCAAAGGAACCCTCGATATATCCCCACCCTCTTTCTAATGGTTCCACCACTCAATGCCAAAAGTTATTCCATTCTCTTTTATTTCAAGCTTTATTGAGAAATACTTGACAAATATAATTGTAAATATGTAAAGTGTACAATGTGGTGATTTTATATACATATGCATTAGGAAATGATTGCTGGAAAGTTATTCTCATGAATGACTTCCTTCAAGCCAAGTTTAGCAATGTTCTTAATCTCTGCAGCACCTAGAACTCCACATACCTCCTCCTTTTTAAACATATTTCCAATTCAGGAAATATGAAAATCTATAAGAAAAATGATTAAAAAACAATGCCTTGTGGGGGTATAGTAGCATCAGCATGGTAGAAATAACAGATCTCAGAATCAGAAGGTTCCGGTTCAAAGTCAAGGTTCGCTATTTACTGTCTGTGTAAACTCAACTTTCTGAGCCTCAGTTTCCGCATGAAAGAATATTAATGTCTCAAAGTTCTTGGATTCATAACAGGTTTTCAGTTCTTGTTTAATGAGTGGATAAATGAATTATCTCAGGGTCTCCTTTCATATTTTGCCTTGGCGTACTTATTTTCCTTACCCTATTGCATACTACTTTCTTCTTACTACTTCCTACTTCCTTTCTTTTCGACTCTCAATTACGCAAGAAGTTTCCTTCTTTTTTTTTTACCCCCCACTTGCTTTGTACAATCCATCTCCATGTTTCATTTTTCCACACCATTGCTAGTGCTTGGAAAAGCTTCCCACTCACATTCCCAAAGTCAACTTTTTTCTCTCATTCAAAAGTTAACCCAAATCCCCTCTGCTGACTAGTATATGCACTCGGTAAATAATAAATGGTTAAAATGGTGATGATGAATTCATCCACAAAGAATATAAATTCTGAGCAATGAAATTTGGCAGAGAAAATATAGCAAGTAGCTGCGGCCCATTTAGAAACAGGTGTGAGTTCTCTAACCAGCCGTTAACACATTTTTGCCTCCATAATTCCTGCTCTGGCAGATACTACATTGCCATAGAAACAGTGTTTCCAAACTACATATTTATAGATTTTTATCAGCGGTATATATTGACTATAATTTCCACACGTTGTTGGGAGCTTTGACAGAGAAAGGTGATGGGAACACTATTCACCTCCACAGCTGTCCCAAATTGAAGAGTTTTAAGGTACAGTAAGAAATTCCCCCAACCTTCCGTATGTCAAGGCGAGCACAGCGGGCACCTCCTTCAACGCATGCATTTAAAAGTAAGAGAACTGGCCGAATAAAGAACATATTGAACTGGAGTAATAGTCGAAATACAATCAAATCGGAATGAGTCTGACTTCATCTGTAAAATGGAAATGACAATATTTCTGAGATTTTTGCTTGCTCAAATGAGACATAGCTAATGAGGAAAAATTAGAAAGTATAAAGTGTCATGGAGCACCAATGCTAGATTTTATTCCACGTCGGAATAGGTTGTCAGGATTAGCAGGAGTTCAGTTCCCAGGGCTCTCTTGGTTCCTCTCTAAGCATTTCAGGATATTCTTTCTTTTCCATGTATTTATAGACAGGCAGGTTTAACCTTTGCTCCAGACCCTGTGAAGAAATAGTGCCTGCCAGCAGATGGGCTTTCTCTGGCTGCTTTGTGGACTTCTTCCCATTATCTCTAACCTATGAGAAAAAAAAAAAAAAAAACAAACTTCATATGAAAGCCTTTGGAATTCACATTTCTGGTTTCTAGTGATTAGAATCAAATTGGCCATGAGAAACTAATGAATTCAAGAAAAGTAACATAAACTCACACCTTTGAATGGCATAGAGGGGGAAAAAGTCAAAGTATAAATTAAAGTTTTTCTCCTTAACAACAACAGGGATAAAAAAAGAAATCCCTTTTAAATAAGCAGGAAGGCAAATTCCTTTTAAGGACAAGAACGAGTGGGTAAATTCTGATTTTAATAATAACAACGATCTGTGTTTGCCTACCCTTTGTAATCACAAAGTCTTCCCTCAGACTTCATCTCTACCGCTCTGTGGAGTAACCAGAAGTGGTGAGTGGTAGGATAAGATTTATATAATTCCTGGTGTATGACCCCTTACCTGTCGACTGTGTTATTTTTCTGTGCTCCTTCCACTGTAAGAGCTAATCACAAGGTTTATTGCCCTCAAGGAAGAGAAGTAAATAAAGCGCCTAGAGGTAAGAAGTTTGCAAGATAGAGAAAATGAGGGTATAACACGGCGAAGATCTTATCAGACCAACTGTGCGAGGCAGAGAAGAGGGTTGTAAGACACGAAGGAGGGGAGATGTATAACCCGGGTCTCAGAGAAGCACCACAGCGACCTCTGTGGAGAGCAAAAGGGGAGGAGGAGGAGGAGGAGAGTGGTGGGGATGGGGAGGAGGAGGAGAAAAGAAGTCAAAATAACAGAGGAGAAAGATAAGAAGAAAAGAACCCAGATAGTACAAAGTGGCAATAACAGTAAAGGGGACCTTTCGCCATTTTCTGTTTAGAAACTGCTTAGCAGGGTGCCCTCAGGCTGACACGGCAAGCACGGCCGGAGATGTCGGTGGTGTGATATGTTTCGGTTCTCAAGCACACATACCAGGGATTGTGGGGAGCTGAGAGTTAAGGATCAAAATATCTGGAAAAAGCCACGAAGGCCAGAGGTGAGAGACGCCATGACAGAGACTGCGGGGCACACAGAGTAGGCAGGACGAGATTTGCAGGACGAGAGAACTGAGGTGAGGCCAGCTTTGCTGGGTGGAGTGGGACCCACGGAGGCCCCTCTCTGCCAAGTAGAGAGACCCAGGGACACCAGCCACGGACACTTCATTGGCAGAGGCAGCGAGGACCAAGAGCAATGCCCACGGATGTGCAGTGTGTCTCCGTGGGAGGTCGTAGGGGCCCACAGAAAGGACAGCGTGCTATTGTTCATTCCCCGCTGATGCTAGGGGAACCGTGGAAATAAACGAAGACCAACTAAATGAGAGAAGCAAATGCTAATTTCTCAGAGCTTGCCATAGCAAGGGAGTCAGCCACCATCGTTTGCCCTTTTTTTGCAGAGACTCAACCGTAGGCAGAGGAGGGAAGCTTTATAGTGAAAGAGAGAGAGGGTACAGATGTGCCCGGATTGGAGGCTGCTGGCACGGACGGGGAGGAGCAGAAATTGGGGTAACTAGAAGTGGGGCATCCTACATGATTGGTTAGGGTACGTAGTTGACTCTCCAGTTGGTTCTAAATTTGAAGCAGGGCCCAAAATTAAGGAAGCTTTTGGTTATTCATCAAGCCCTGGCCATTTTGTGTAAGAGAGTTAACAGGAGCTGTCGGTTAGCTTCTTGGATGGCCACTAGAAATAGCGATGGGGCTTCCTGCGAGTCTGACGTAAGCAGGGTGACTTCCCGAGCTGTTTGCTGGAGATCAGGGGCTGGGTTCCTGGGCAGCTTGTGGCAAGCTGTGGCTCAGGGTTCCAGTTTTAACATATGGTCTGGTTATTGTCCTTTTGTATAGTCAGTCTCTCAGAGCACACGACTGTCCCCTGTCACCTAGGTGGAACCTTGGAAAGAGGAGTGGGGAGGAAAAACTCAAGAGCAGAAGAGCAGCCCTTTTGGAGGATTCAAACTTTGGATGGATTCAAAATGAGACTGGGTTAGCTCATCATTAATGAGGGAGTTTAAAGTTGTTGTTGTTGTTGTCGTTGTTGTTACTGTTGTTGTTGTTGTTGTTTTCTTGCCAGCAACAGGATTGGATCTGGTGAAAGATGGAATTGGATTTGGAAAACAGAAAACCTAATATTTTGTACTTTCAATATGTAGGTTGCAAATTTTGCCCTTGTTACTGGTATTGATGCACATACTTTACAAATTAGGAATGGAACACTAAGAAATATTCAAAATGATAATAAATATCAAAACCATGTATTTCGATGCGTCACTTTCTTGGAAAAGAGTAGGTCCTTCCCAGGACACTTGGACAGAGAAAGTGGCAGTTCTACCAAAAGAAGGCCAAGTGGCGATGCAGATAAACACAAACCCAACAGACTATAGGTTGAGAATGTGGAGAAAATACTTACCTACCCAAAGGAAACTAATTAATAGATTTTCCTGGAGTGTGACATTTCAGATATTGTAGTTTTTGTTCTCACAAGGACACATACGGCAATTCAAGAATTCTCACATTTGACCTGGGTGACATGGTCCTCAAACCCTAAAGGCTGAGAAAGCACATCGGGATTAGGTATGATTTGAGCTAGAAAGTCACTCAGAAAAGCCATCATTAGAGTTTGGAGCCAGGTCACCCAAGTGGGCTGCTCTAGGCAAGTGTCCTCTGTGATCGAGACAGACAGGAAGCCCGAGGACCAAGCACCTCCGACGCCCTCCTGCTCTGCAGGTCGAAACGCCACAGCCGGTGCTATGGGAGCAGATGTCACATCAGTAAAATGAAATAAGCTGCTTTGGACTCACTGTAATGAGTTAGAAAGTACAGTGAGATTTCACGAAGCAGCTTTGTATTCCAGAACTCCAAATCACTTCTCATTATGAACACGGGATAATACCAGTTGAATATCAAGTAATGAGTGTTCATTTTGAACACATCTCTGGGATTCTAATTCTTTAGAGCCTGTCTTAAAACATCCTCCACTCTGACAGCCACATTCTCAAATGTTCCAATACCACCTAAAAAGTCTGTTTCATAAATTTCATATTGATATTACAATAGCAAGGCAGAATAATTTTAAGATTTTTTTCATTTGATAATTGCCCTATTGCTTTTGAGAATAACGACTCTCCATCTTTTCAGTGTGAGATGCATTCATTTTATTACATTATCTAAATTTGTATAAATATTACGAGGTTTATGCAGCCCCTGGTAAAGACACAAAATGTTCCTGTTTCACTCAATTATACTTTTTTCATATTAGTTTGCACATACAGTGACATTTTCACTCATTTTCTTGTTCACTACAAAATAAGCATCAATGTGTTACTCTTAAGTGTGATATTTTTATATTTATAGTCATGATTTTTCTTTTACTTTATCAAAGATGGAGGTACATAATTATAATAAATAATATTTGACTACTAAATTTTCTACTGTGTGCCACTCACTGTGCTTATTATCTTAATTTTGCAGGGTGAACAAGGCTCAGAAAAGGTAAATAAGTTGCTCAGGATAACATAGTACTAGTAAGTGGGAGACAAGCCAGGTTTATCTTAACCACTGTATCTTACTCCCACTCCAGGGCAAGTCTGGTTATCTCCATTTTCATAGCAAGTTAATGCCCTGATTCTTCCCCTTCTTGTCCTCTCTTTTCTGATTCAGAAAGCTTCTTTTCAAGAGTGTGGACAAGGAACCCAGGAGTTGTAGGTTCCAGTCCTGTACCTATATAGATACTAGCTGTTTGATAGTGGGCACACTAGTCATTGTCATTCACACTACTTTTGGTGATAAATAACTCCCTAAATCTCAGGGACTTAACATAATAAAAGTGTAGTTCTTGCTACCATTGCAATGTAATGCTGATATGGCGGCTCTCCTCCAAGTGGTGACTCAGGGATCCAGGCTGTTCCCCTCTGATGGCTGTATGGATGCCGTCTCATCATCCAGATGAATGGGAAGAGAGAATGTGGTTGAAAGCCACTTCAGATGTGTACCCATTAGCCACAACTAATCACTTTTCATCAGTCAGCAATGTCCAACCTTACCGCAAGGGAGGCTGGGAAAATGTAGATGAGCATATAGACATTAGTGAGTATCAGTTTCTGCCACATGGAACTACTTTTTATTTGTTAGTTAGTTTGTTTAATCTATCTAGGTCCTGTTTTCACTTATACGAAGCATAGATAAAGCACTTAGCACTCTACTTGGCACATAATATGTATATACTCAGTGTGTTAAAATGTAATGTAGTAAATAAATATGTATATAGGCCCTCAATGGAGACAGAGAACTGAGAAGAAACCAAGAGAAGAAAATGGGTTTGCTAGACCAAATCTCAATAAAGAAATCTGGAGAAGTCATATTTTAGAACTCTTTATGCAAAATTCTTCTTATAACATTACATGCAGGAAAAAAAATCAGAATCTCAGCTGGAGAATAAGGAAGCTCTTAGAAGGAAGGAAGAAAGGCTGTGGAGTGGGGAGGAAATACAGGGTGCCTGAGGGTGGGTGTATTATGAGAAAGAGAAAATTATTTGTTTTTGTTGTTGATATTTTTCTTCTCAAAATTACAAGGCTGAGGGATAGTAAATAAGCAGAGGAAAATCCACTAATAACTATGGTGTCTCTCTGAAAATACTAATTAGAATTGTTTTTATTTTTAGGTCCCTGAATCTTCTTTTACATCAGGAATCAGTTGTTCATTGAACAAACTGAGGAGATACTTGTCCTAGCTTCTCGAATCTCCCCTCTGAGTTGTATCTTTCAACTGCATATTTTACATATTCCGGTATTTTGGAATAATTTTATTATTTTTTAATGCCTTTTCGTATCTCAGTCTCTTCCTTTTTCTTCACATTTCCTAAATCCTGGAATATATTCCTAGGTTTTCCACCTCTGTAAATGATCCTTGTGTTGACGAGCATAATGTGGACTCTACTTTGATAAAGTTATCGAAACATGCCTTTTCTATGGCTGAAAAATTATAATGTACATTTCTAAAGAGTCTACTTTATAACCACAGGAGTAGAATGAGTCGAGAAAAAATTGCTCACATCTCAATAGCCTCATTCTCCCTTATAATTAATAGACTTTTTTGTTTGCTTCCTAATTATTTTGTTTTTAAGATTAATACCTTCATTATTTTTGTGTAATTATGCATTCATTATAAAACAAATCACAGTATGTTATAAATGTACAACAGAGAGCTAAAATACTCATGTTTTACCATCACATTATCATTGAGATGTTTTTCTATTCTTATTTAAAGTAAACGGATAAATTTATTTAAACACACACACACACACACACACACACACACACAGACTCAAATGGCCTTCTAGCCTACTTGCTACTTTTCAATTAAGAAACATGACTGTATTTCGTCAGCTCTAAAGCACACTCTTTTTCTTATGTCGGCATCTCTGAAATTGGGATGCATCTTATAATAGAAGTGTATCATATCACTGTGGCCTGCGGCAATCCTGATGTGACATCCATTGCCTAGACCTGCATGAACTTGCTTGCTATTCCCGGTGGTCTGACTGGCCAAACGCAGCCTTTCAAAACTCATGTGTCAATGAAGATGAGTCAGTTGTTTCCTAAAAACCACCCCTTGACACCTTCTGGTTAAAAAAAGACACACATGTCCCCAAGTGAGTGACACACACTGATTACCTCTGCATTTTATTCTGCATATTTGATATTTCCAAATTTTCATACAATAAACAAATATTATATTTGTTTTTAGGAGATAATATAAATCTATAAAGTTTATGGTTGACTCTGGGTTGATGGTAGCCTCAACTTTTGCCTCCCAACTATTTTCTGAACCTTGGGCAATTTCTCTCTGGTTTAAGAAGAAAAAAAAAATGGAGGATGGGTCTGAGACACAACTTCTCCCTGTGTCTCCAGGGAAAGTGTGCATTGCAGCCTCAGGGGAAGGCAGCCCTTCATGGAGGCTCAGGATAAAGACTTCTTATTTTGTTGAGGCTTTGGTCCATCAGGACCTACTGCCTTTTCTGGGAGAAATAGATTCTGCTTACTTTCCAAGAGTTCTGGGAACAAAAAGATAGTCTCTCAACAATCACTGTCTCACTATTTTCTTTGTAAAATGGACATTAAATTCTGTCTCTTGCCAGACTGTTGAAAGCAAACTTGAAAATGAGGATTCTAGACTACTTCCTGGCATGTAAGAGGTTTGCGATTATTGGAGTTTGTTGCCACCAATAGTCCTTGTTCTGTTTGCCCTGTTGCCAAAACTAAGTCATGTCAATGGTGTGTGTAAAATGTAATTAATGCACACAGTGCCCTGGACAGCATATGCACTCAGTAAATATTTGTTGAATGAATAAATCAATATACATGAGAATGACTGCTAGGTGCTGGAGGCTTTTTTCTATCATATTGACTGGCCTGTTTACAGTGAAGTGATCTTTCTGGTTAGCTGTCTCCATAGAGAATTCTATTTCTGTTTTAATTGAAGAGTAGTCGTAAAAACTAATTGACTATGTGCATTCACAGAAAACTATTCCCACCTCCCATCAATTCCAAATACGGGGCAATGTTTAGAGGTTTCCACTTATATGAGTGGTTTAAAAGAAGTAAAGCCCAAGATAAATGTGCATAGCTTGTCAAATATGTACTTGGGCATTTTTTAATGAATCCGACTATGGCAAGTCAGTAATTAATGCTATAAAATTCAGCTCAACAGAAACTCAATTGAAAAATGAGAATAACATAATAGAGAAGTCTATTGAAGAAATGACTTACCAAGGTTGCTATTTTTAAAAAGTAGTTCAAGGCACTTTTCTACTTGAAAGCAAAGGTATGGGCACATTGTATTGTATATAAACATAAAACTTTTCCAAGTGTTTTTAGAGCTATATTCAATATGACTTATTAGATGCATATAATGCATAAGAAACATGCTAAAAGTTATTCTGAGGGCAGGATATTAAAATGAGACAAAGAAAAATAAGTAAATTTGTAAGTCTACAAGCATAGTACATTTCTATATTTAGGGGATAAAAATAAGCCAATTACTTAAAAACATAGTTATAAAGAAAACAAGTTATATATGGACATGAGAGAAAAACTTTACTGATTTCCAATTTGTTATTTTTTTAAATATTATAAAAATTTACATGTTTTTTTCTCCCTTAGGGAAAAAGAACTGGAGAGGGAAGAAATAGATTACCACTAACTTAAAATAAGATAATTCCACAAACATGTTAGTTACAAAAAAAAAAAAATTATCTTTCATTGAAAAAATGTTATGTCAAATAGCATAAAAATATGTAGGAGACAGACATTTAACATATAAAAGAAAGATTATTTTAAACTCAATGTAGGCTAATTGGTAAGCAAGTAAAATAAAAATATGAGTTTGTATAGTTCAAATACTAATATTTTAAGAAACTGATTATTATTTTACACTTCAAAGGCATTCTCTTGTGGATCACTTGTAATTTTGTACAACTGTGTATGTATCGTATTACTAAAATATTTTATAACAAATGGGGATATTAGAAAAAGTAGAAACAAATCTAGATGCAACTATTTTCATATGAAAAATGAATCGATGCTTATTGTATATTTGGGAAATATTGTATAATTCCCAGATTCTGGTTTACTAAAACAGCATCAGTTCTGTGAGGGAGTAAAAATAGCTTTCTTTCTACCTTTCTAAGTTCTTCTGGCTGGTATAATATCAAATGTACATGAGACAGATTAACAGAAGATAACTAAATTTGTTGTGTACATACAAACGGGGGCTCCACAGAAACATGGGACTGGAGGATAAATCAGGCAAGTGAGTCTTACATGCCATCTTGAACTAAGGAGAAGAGCAGGGTGAGTTGTGGTTTGGGACTTCAAAGGGGAGGAAAGTAATTCATGTGGAGATGGAAAAGCAAATGTTTGGTAAACAAATGTTTGCTGAGCCATCTTTAACAAATGCTGCAAGGATATTTACCAAAGACTTTGATCAAATGGGCCTTGCTAGGTCCTTCCCTGTCTATCACACACTTGTTCCTATGAAACAACAGTTATTGATGATGATACCTCCCTTCCTGGAGCAGGTCCTTGATCAAAATTCTTCTAGGCAGTTAGGGGGAAGGTAAAAGGTTGTTTTTGTTTGTTTGTTTGTTTTCCCCCAGAGTCTTTTATTTCTTACAAATAACTAGCTTAAAATAATTAATATTCTAAAACAGGCATATTTGAGGGTGACAAAACTCTGCTCTCCGCCCGCCCCCCGGTTCCAATACGTGTTTTTCTAGTTTCATATTCAATTTTTGTAACATTTGTAAGTTTTCCTCCAAAAGGAAAACGCATGCAACTCCAGTTCCACCAACACGTTTGGCTCCCCCGCCTTGCCTGCTGAGCATGTCATGAGCATATCAGAGCATAATCGTGCATTTCAGTCCACAAGCTGCAATAACTCTTCTTTTTATTAGACGGTCAAGTCAAAATTTGAAAAAGACAATATTCAGGTCTTTCTTTAATATAACCTTATTTTACTTAGCCCTTAAAACAAACCAGTATCAGCCATAGACTTATCTCATTGCCTCATGCTTGCCACACAGGTCATGCACACTCTCTTCACCCACCAGGCCCAGTGGTCAACGTTTTGCCAACGTGGTGCTCTGCCTCTGTGGTCTCTCTTCAGTAATGATGACCAACACTGCTCTCTCCAAGTGCTCTTGTAGGACTTACAGCCTGCCCTATATTGTCCACTGATTGATGGCTTGCTGTCTTTATTTCTCTCTCATAGATAGATAGTAGATAGATAGGTAGATAGATAGATTGATAGATAGGTAGATAGATAGATCGATCGATCGATAGATAGATAGATGATACATACATACATACATGATAGATTTGATAGATAGGTAGATATAGATATACACACATGAACAGATTCTTATATTTATAAAGTTCTTTCTCACTCAGTCAGATTATAAATTACCAACACAGAAATTTGAACTTTAGCTTCTTTCGTGTCTTATATTTATTAAAACAATAATAACGACAAAAACACTGCTGTTAATTTTACAACTTGATAAATACGGTAATGTTTTTCCCTGCTAAAAAACCCTTTTATTTGTTGATAAGTTGTTCCTGGTTGCCAGTATGGGGGTGGGGAAAAATGAAACCCAGGGAAGGAGATAGAAATGTGTGATGAGTGGGTATCAGTTTCATGAATATTTTTTCACTCATCAAACATTTATTTAATGCCACCTATGAACCAGGAATTGTGGAGGGTTCACAGGTGAAATATCTATACCCGCATGTGGGAAATTCATATGCTCAGATTCTCCTGAGTGAGAGCAAGAAATCAATATTTATAACCTCGTGGGATTAGTGCTACTTTACGTGTTTGCACAGAGCATGATAGGGACATAAAAGAGGGAAGAAAAATGAGTCTGACTGGGAAGAAGTGTTCCGAAGAGGAACTCCTGGAGGTGACTTCTGATCTGGATCTCGAGGATAATTGGAGTTAGCTAGTCTCACCGGGGCACGGAGGGAAGATCATGTGCTGGAGAATAGAGGTAAGAAAACACAAGATGTAGTCAGAGATTCACAAGTAGTTCAGTACAGCTGGAGATTGTAGTATCTACAGGAGAATGAGAGGGGAAAGCAGGAGGGGAATGAGACAGAGGCCAAATCGTCACATGTCGTGGCATTTAGATTTGATCTTACAGAGGATAGGAAGCCATTGGAGGATTTTTAAATAGGGCAATGATGTCATTATGCTTATCTTAGCAAGATCATTTTGACAACTGTGGCAAGAGTAGATTGGAGGAAGGGGGAGTCAGAAGGCATGGAGATCATTTAATAATCCAGAATAGAACTGATGAGGTGGGGGCGGGGGTGGCAGTGGAGACAGAGAGGAGTGAGCCGATATAAGTAACGCGAGAGAGTATGTAACGGACAGCACTCAGCGACCTTGTTCCGGGAGGTGAGAGAGAGGAGCCTGGGTTGACAGAATGGATGAGAGCGCAATCCATCAAAGGAGAAACTCAGAAGGAGTGCCGGGAAGAAGTTACGAGGACACATGAGATTCACAGTGGGAAGACTGGAACGGTCATTTGGCAGTTCATCGGGATATTATATGCGTCTTGAATACAAGAGAGACGTTCGGGCTGAGTCAGCTGCATGTGTACGGCTGCTAAGGCCAAGATATGAATGAGATTTCCCAAGAAGATTAAAAAGAGTGGGGACAAGCGGGCTAAGAACAAACCCTGAATAACCTTGTCATGTAAGATGATAACTAAAGAGAAGTCTAAAAAAATGGGCGAACCACGATGAAACGATGGCAGGGAAGCCAAAGGAAAAAAAAAATAGAAAAGGAAGTGGCCGGTCATATCAAATTGGCAAATTGTGCAAAAACTCAGGATAATCTAAGGACGAAAAGATGCCTCTTTAATCTGGCGGTTATGAAGCCATTGGTGACTTTAGTGGAGCCACATAAGGACAGCGGTTGGGATAGAAGCAAGACTTGTGCGGGATGAGCTAGAATTAGAAACAGTGGACTTAAACTGCCCTTTCAGGAAGCGTGACCAAGGAGAAGGCGTGTGCAATCTTCTGTGGCGAGCAGCCTCTCAGGAGGCTTCCAGCGATCCCCGGATTCTGGTACCCACACCCTGTGTAATCGCCTTTCCAGATGTGGGCTGGACCTGATGACCTGCTTCTAATGAATGGAATATGATGAAAGTCATGAGGGGCCAGTTTTCAGATTAGACTGCAACTTCTGTCTTGCTTTTTCTCCTTGTCCCCTACTGCTCTGGGGGAGCCATCTGCCACGTTGTGAACGAGCCTATGGAGAGAGAGGCCTACGTGACCAGTAGCTGAGATCATAAGTCCGACAGCAGGTGAGGACCTAAGGCCTGCTTCTCAGATGAGGGAACTTGGAAGAGGCTCCTTCCTTGGCTTCAGATGAGAAGCAGGCACGTGTGACAGCTGGATGACAGCCTTCTGAGGAACCCTAAGCTGTATCTGGATTCCTGACTCACAGAAATTGTGAGATAATACACTTTTTGTCTTGTTTTGTTTTGTTTCAAGCCACTAAGTTGGGAGACAATGTGTTAACAGCAACAGAGAATTAATATACTATTATGGTCTGAATGTTTGTGTCTCCCCCCGCAAAATTCATATGTTGAAATCCTAATGCCCAGTGTGATGGTATTAGGAGGTGAGGCCTTTGAGAGGTGCTTAGGTCATGAGGGTTGAACTCTCAAAAATGGGATTAGTGTTCTTATGAAACAGACCCCACAGAGCTCCATAGCCCCTTCAGCCATGTGAAGACACAGCGAGAAGTTGGCAGTCTGCAAACCAGAAGAAGGCCTTCATCAGAGCATTTTGATGTTGCACTTCCCAGCCTTTATAACTGTGAAAGACAAATTTCTGTTGTTTATAAGCGACCCAACCTCTGATATTTTGTTATAGCAGCCCAGAGTAAGACATAGACTTTCTGAGAAAAGATGATAAACATAGAGTGGCTAAATGCATTGGAAATAAAAACACTCCAAACAGAGACTTGGCCGAGAAGAAATGAGGTGAAGAGATTAGCTTTGGGGAGATGGAGAAACACATTTTTACCGATCTGGAAGAGGGAGAAGCAGGTAGGCAGTAATGATTTTCTAATGGGTCCTTTATTTCCTAAAACAAAGTGGGCATCTCCTGACAACAAGAAAGTTGTAGAGTCAGGGATGTGTGGGAACCGGTACCCCTCGCCACCGAGGGGAGGGTAAAGAAAAAGAATGGTGAGGAAGAATCAAAGTATAATTGAGCCATGATCAGGAGCTATTAAAATTGAAAAGAAGAAAGAATGGGAGGATGAAAGAGAGGAAGAATGAGAGGGTGGAAGGAGAGATGGGTGGAAGAGTATGAGGGAGGAATATGAGAAAGTTGGTTAGGCGGTTAAGATGGCAGCGCGAATATTGGAGTTAGCAATTACTACGATGCAAAACTTCTAGATAATGACAAGAAACAGAGCACGGTAATGACATGGAATCGATCACACAGAATGGAGATGAAGGCAATTGGAATTCAAAATCGAGAAAGGATATTGGAATTATCAATCCGCCATGTGAACACTGAGTTTTTCCATTATGATGGCAAAATTTACAGGGCAGAAAAATATTACTATTATTAATATTGTTCATGTAAGTAATATTTTAACTACTATTGGATAATAATAGCAACAGTTACTAGTTATAATGTACCTATGATGTGCCACTCACTAGGCCGGGAATATGAATTTAATTCTTCTATTCTCGTAATGGCCCTAAAGGCTTTCTATCACCTTGTTTTATAAGAGCTGAATAATTTGCCCACCGTCAGTGTACCAGAGACTGCTGGTGATCTCCAAACATGTATTCTCTCTTTCTGATATAGCTATAGATTATTTGGCACGCCCGCTCAGATAAAGACTGTATTTCTCAGCTTCCTGTGATGATGCTGTGTTTGTGGCTGTGCTTCTAGGTTCCAGCTAATAGAACATGAATGGAAATAACGTGTGCAGTTTCCTGATCATGTTCTGAAAGGTGACTTGTGTGTACAGACCTTCCCCTCTTCCTGTTTCAGTGGACGGGAAAGTGAATGTGATGGCAAGAGCCGGAGCAGCCGTATTGGATCATTCCGTGCACACAGCTAATCGAGAGTGGCAACATTGCAAGAGAGGAGAAATCCAGGTCCTGATTTTGTGTTCGTTCAGCAGAGTGTAGGAACAATACCCTTCCTTTAAAATTGGTTCAGATGTCAAGTCCAATGAGGTCACACACACACACACACACACACACACACACACACTCCTACAGGACATGAAAAGGTTTATTATTCATATAATGAGGCTTTCTGGGGAGAACTGGGCGGACACTTAAGTAGGTCCAATATGGCTTCAGCAAAAAGAAGAATAAGTGGCTTTGTTTTGTTTTTAGGATTAGGACTTGGTTCTCAAGCTGGCCAGAGCTTGTGTGGTTTGCACATCCTGCAGGTGCCAAAGTGGGTGGGGTGGGGAGCTGAAGCTTTCTTACTGGCTGGTCCAGATGTGTGGCAAAGGAGGAAAAGGAACGGGTGGAGCCTGAAAGCTGTCAGTCACACGTCTAAAATGGAATTATACCCTATTACATCCTCAGCTCTATCGAGCTCCATGCTGGCCCTGTACCACCTACTCAGATATTTCCATAATAGAACTAAACTTCAAACTTATTTAAGCCACGGTATTTGGGGATTTCTTTGTTACAGCGATCTAAACTCTAAACTCTACTTGGCCTGATATAGTGAGTGATGTCATAAAACCGTGAGGGGTAAAGTCCTTGAAATGCATGAGAGAGAGATGACAGCTATGTGACTGTGATCAAAAGAGAGAGGAAGAAAGGGAAGGTTATAAATACATGTCACATGAGGGGGTGGGGAGAGAAGGAGGGAAGGAAGGAAGGAAGGAAGGAAGGAAGGAAGGAAGGAAGGAAGGAAGGAAGGAAGGAAGACAGAGAAAGAGGGATGGAGGAAAGAAAGAAGAAAGAGAAAGATCTTACAAAGGATGTGGGTCTGACAGTAGGCCTAGGAGAGGACATACTCCAGCCCCTATACAAGCTGCGGACCTGATGTGTGGGGAAAAGGGACAAGTGTCCCTTGAGAAACTGGAGGTGGACAGAGCAGCCAGGAAGCAGGACTATAAAATTGTACTTAGTTGAAATGTTATAATTTGTATAAAATGTACACATTCACTTGCAAAGAAATTCAAATTCTTCTGGGTTTCTGAAGAACTTGTTTCTGCCTTAATTACAGCACTGAACCAAACTGTATTATGCTTTTTCTGTTTTCATGTTTTCCTTCCCCATCGACCGAGAGGCCTTTCCAAACCCATGCTGTCTTTTTCATATTTATATCCCCAGGGCACAGTCTGGGCCAGACACAAGTAGGCATTCTGCAGAATGTTGCTGAGTGAATAAATAAATGAGAAGCTATCAGAAGATTTAAGACCTATGCTAAATAGGCCTTGTAGCCAAGGAGCGACAGCAGAAATAAAAGGACAGAAGGACGTCAGAGGCGATTAAAAGAAACAACCCTCAGGACACGTTGACTGAATGAAGGGGCGCATCAGCGACAACCACAGCATCTAGACTGAAAGACAAGTTGGGCTATGCAGGCGCATTGATATGACTGGGGACAACAGGGACTAGTAGATGTCTAGGTCTCTGGGCAGGAACCTTGCCACTTCCTCTCCTTAACAGCTGGTGTTTGTTGGGTCCTGGTGGGGGGACGGAATCGGGGGGACCGAGAGGTACCTTCTCATACTACAACATGAGAAGAATCATAATGTCCAAAAAGGCACAGTCAACTGCAAGCCCATAAACAAAAGAGAAGGTTTAAGATACAGATTAGTATTTGAAACTAGATTAGTTATTGACGCTCTGGCAATACTCTTAAGGAGGTTTCTTATTCTCAAGGTCTGTGAGATTTGAATTAAAGCCTATGCAATATGCAAAAATGTAGTTAACAATATCAAGCATCACTTACAGGATGTCTTCAGGAAGCCCATATATAAAGTTTGCTACGTGAATGTGAACGAGAATTTTGTGACCAGCTATTTCAAGGATACCATCATCTGGATCTCAACTAAAGCAGAAACAAAGGCAAAGGTTATAAACACAGTCAGAGCGAAGTGAGTATTGAAACTTTCCAAAATAACATGGACTAAATGAAAGTTACAGAATGAGCAATATCAATATGATAAATATGCTAGTAATAATAAAACTGATATCCTATATCAGAGGGGAAAATACTATCAATATAGTCCCCCAAGAATGTTAAAAAAAAAAACAAACGACAACAAAAAAAACACAACATCTAGATATTTCCTAGAAATTATTTTATTCTTTCCTAAGGAAAAGCTTATTCATAAACACTGAGCGGCTGGCACATAAGGGGATGGCACACGGAATGTTTCTGAAATGCTTTAATTAGAAAGAACAATGATGCTGGGCAAAAACTAGCGATAATGGGCTCATTTCCACTCCTAAGAAGAGATGTATTTAGTTTAGCAAATGACTGAGATCGACCTATGCTATACAGTGGCCCAAAGGAAAGATGATCGTCCCAGCCAGACACAGACCACAGTAAAAGCCAACTCTAAACGCGGGAAGCTCTAATTTCTCTGTTGCTCCTAAAGACCAGGGAACACTGAGCGGTATTTCCAGGGAGCTCAGTCGAGCTGCCTACTCCTCAAAGGCCTGTGCCGTTAGCAATGCCCAGAAACATCCTTCGCAGAGGATAACCGGGGTCTAGAACCTTGCCCTTTGCATTAAGGTTGGTACCTAAGGAATGCTGGAGAAAACACTTAAGAAAGTGAATATCACTTATCACCATCTCAGAGAAAGGATGATGCTGCCAGGTGTTGTTCTGTAGGCTTTTATTTTGGCTGAAGCTTGTTTCTGGACACCAGCTTTTTACCTTTCAATCATCCTAGTGGTATTAATGCCTGTCGGATGTCTGAAGGCATCTTTATCTCAAACCTGAATATGCTCACCTTAACTTATGGACAATGGGAAAAATTACCTGGAAAGAATGAGTATAACAGCGAGCATCTACAGAAACAGGAAGACCACAAGCACAAAATATGGAGGCAACTGGACAGAAATCCCTCTTTTCTAGTTTTTTGCTTTAGGCAAGCTTGTTTTCCAACTACTAAATATACAAATATTAACCCATTTTCACATGTCTTCTAAAAGAGAAAATGAAAACAGTAAAACAAAAGAGACTTGTGTGGAGATGACTTTGAAACAATGAAATGTTTCAATGCATTTTCCCTGAGCCAGTTCATGCAAGTGTGGCATCATGTGTATGCATCAATTCTTGTAAGAATATGGAGTCAGAAGTAATTGAATCTCACTTCTGTCACATAGTAAACTTTATAAGGTGTCCGTGGGCTTCACCAGCCACAATTCGTTTGTTCTATTATGGTTCTCTGGGGAGAGAATGGCTACTCACGGCTGAGCCAGAGGTCTCAGAGGGAACAGCTAAAATGGAAAACTCCAAATCAGCAGTCTAAATGCCAGTCCAACCTACCACGAAAAATAATATTTTGACTTAACTGTCAGTCAAAGAAGTAATTCCAAGGTTCTGGGTGTGCTTCCTGGGCTTTTCAATGAAAGAAAGGTTATAGTTGGGACATGCATTTCAATGGTGGTAGAGGAGAAACTGCTAATAATTTTGCCGGCCCGAAATCAATAGCTAATGTTTTAACCATTTTCTCCCTTTTCACTCACTTTTTAGCTTTAAGAAATAAACTCTGCAGATAGTCTTTCCTATGATTTGTGGGCTAGTTTGAGAACTTAGGAAAGTAAGTCAATAACCCCTTTAGAAAATCTTGGTAGGAAAATTGTCCGCTCTAGAAGGCAATCAGAATTCAAGCCTCTATCAAGGACCTCTCTTTAGCATCTTCAAATTCTATTTTCTTGTGCCTATTACCTACAATTACAAGAAAACCGGTCTCTATTCGAAAGTAAGTTCTCAGAATTCAAGATATTTACCATTTTTGATGGGACGGCAATTTCTCTAACAGACTATATTTGAGGACCCCCGGGCCGCAGACTGGGACCAGTACCGGTCCACAGCCTGTTAGGAACGGAGCCACATAGCAGGAGGTGAGCGGCTGTATTTACAGCTGCCCCCACAAGCTCCAGCAACACCGCCTCAACTCCACTTTGGATCATCAGGCATTAGAGTCTTTTAGGAGCACCAGTCCTTGGTGCCAAAAAGGTTGGGGACTGCTGATGTATGTAAATAGGAGGTCACAGCACCCTAGGCTGTTACTTCCAATAATAATAAATGATAAGCTGAGTATGGGGAAGGGTGGACAGACTCACAAGAGCACTTCCGCTGACACTTGTCACCTCAGACTTTGGGTTACAGAACAGCAGCAACACATTACTCTAAGGTTTAAAGGCTGTTTCTTGAGGCATCATGAGCATGAAGAGCCTCCATTTACCTGTTTCCACTAAGATTCTTCCAAGTGGTAATAACATTGTTTTCTTTTCTGTCGAGGAGCCCAGCCGTGTTTTTATTACAGGAGAAAGGCTGCTTGCTGTCTAGCTAACTGTCGGAACACCAACCGCACATGACGGTAATGACAAGCGAAGTCAAATGGACCTGGCTCGGAGACAGGACTTTCTATCCCACCACTGGATGCCCGTCTATTTCTGTTTTGAAATCTCATTAAGTACGAATGGTTGTTTTGCATCTAAATCTGTTTCTGGTCCAGGCGAAGGTCATAGAGAGCTCCCTTAATCTCTACTTCTTCAGGCCAAGCCTCTGCTAAACTTCAAAGCTCTACCATCTTCTTGCACATGTCTGGGGGCAGGGGGGTGGGGCTCACATGCCTGGATTCTTGCTTGATCCTTAGTTCTCTTAAACCCAGAATCATTATTTCACTTTTAGGGCAGTCAGAGAGGTGCCTCGTATTGGCTTACTAACAGTTGGACTCCTACCTGGTCATACATCAGTACCAAATAGTTTTTAAAATATAGCACATAATATAAAGAATGACATAGGTACGTCCGTGTGCATGCACAAACCATCTCCAGAAAGGTATACAGAAACGGATAACAAGGATTTCTTCTGGGACATTCAGGGTAACTGGGTAAGAGAGAGGGAGAGACACTTTGTACCGTTTTCACTTTTGTAGTGTTTGAATCATTTTACAATGTGTTTTCTTATGCAGAGAAAACTTATTTAACTGTTCAAAGGAAAAAAATACTAGAGAAAAATGCACAGTGGACAACAGCGTATATATTACACTTCCATTTGGATAAAGAAAAGGATCTGTGTACACATGCTGAAAATCTCTAGAAGGATACACAAGAAACTCGATATTGGTTAGCTCTAAGGAATGGGACTCGTGTTCTGTGGTGGTTGAAAGATACTTCAATAGGAAGTAAGTAATAAATTTAAAATTTGAATTTTAAAGGAAAATTTAAATAGAACATATGAAATGAGAGTGGATTAGGGAAAAGAAGAAGGAATGTTTTCTAATCTAGTGATTTCTGAAGGTCACGTGCCCTTGAACTGAAGTGCTACTGTTTAAAGAACCAAAGCTTCTTTCCAACACACACACACTGGAAAAGCTAGACACACACCACTGGTTCGACCAAGCATGATTGTAGATCTCAGCAGTAGGAATGCGCCATCCAAGAAGCATGCCTGGTTTATCAAACATCTAAGCCGTTTCTCAAACTTTTGTGGCATTAACAATGTGTCAGATACAATCTGTTGCATCGCCAAGATTACAGGAGAGAAACATAATTCTGGTTTCAAATACCTATATTGGTAATTTATGCAACATGTTTCCTTTTTGGACGCCCCCGAAGTCTGACTAAAACAGAGGCACATTTGCAGGCCTGAATTCAAGAGTTACCTGGAGGTCAAAAACAAACACATCCCTACCATTGTGTTCTCTCTTCACAGGAACTGGGCAGAGTGACGACAGGGAAGGTACGCGTCTCCGGCACCCTGTCCCTCATATATATTCTTCACAACAGAACTACCTAAGTGCCTGTGAGCATGGCGGAGCTCACCGAAGAAGGAATTAGGGAATTCCGATGCGTGTGTGTTTGGGGGTGGGGGAGGGGAGCATTCTTCCTGTCACATTTATCTTTTGGCTTTGAAAAATAACAATAGTAAAGGTAGCCGAGGAAGCCACAAGCTACTCACATCACGACAAACAGTTCAGTGTTTAAAATGCAGATGTGTGTTCTACCACCCTACCCTCAAAGCACATTAAGTCACTAGCTCTCCCTCAGGGTGGAGCCTCAAATCTACAACAATCTCCCCTTAGGCATGTAATTGTCTGTGAACCAGGGATGGAAGAAATAAAGGCGACAATAACACTATAGCACTATAGCTGGCATTGATGAATGCTTCCTATTTTCGATTTACTGTAGCCTCTCTCTTACAAGCCACTTGCATTGTTCACCTGGACCGTAGCCTTAGCCTCTCATCTGGGGTCCATGATTCAGCTTTTTTTCTCTCCGCCCCCCTTCTCGCCCCCCACTGCCACACACACACACACACACCCCAACCCCACAGCAACAAAGTCTTTCCAGAGGTAAATCATTTCATGCTAACTCCACTCCTCGAGGCCTTCTCACAGCTTCTCATCTCATTCAGAATAAAATCCAAAGATTTTCTCTGGCTTCTTTAGCCTCCACACTCTGTCCCCCCACCTCACATGTATCAAATACTAGCTCAGTATGTATCAGAATGGGGTTGTACAGTGAGCAAATGTAACTAGCGAAATTTGTTGATGACTTGCCTAGAATTTCAACTGAATGATACTGTATCAAAAGAGCTCATTGCCAAGTAGCTCTCAGCATCTTACACCAGGATCTGCCTCTCAGCCTCTGCTTTTCTGATTCCCGCCTCCCTTCCTGCCTTGCTTCATAGTCTGCTGCCTACTATCTCAGGGACCAGATGAGCCTGTGTTAGAATGGTTTCCTTCCCAAACAGGAAGCAAGGAGAAATCTAAAAAGAGCAAAGCAAGGAGCTGATGATTCAGGATTCATCGTCACCAGTATAGGGGGACAACTAATGTGGGGAGGAGGCATGAGAAGTAAATGTTAAACTGAGCTATATTCAGAACCTGCCATGGGCTGATCTATGGAACAAAGGTGGATTCCTGTTGGGATTACTAACAAACTATTTACCCATAACCGAAGGGAAACAGGAAAAGAGTTTTTAAGTCCTAGCTACACAAAATAAACCCAACCTTTCTTTTCCTACAGGCGAAAACCATGGGGAACCTATGGAACAAAGACTGGGGATTGCCAGCAGCCTTTCATGCTACATACCCTTAGCTTTCACACTGTACGCCCATAACATCAAAGGAAAACAGGTAAACAAAGTCTTTAAACTGTAATTCATAGAAACTAAGAATGATATATATAACTAAATTCCTCGAACACTCAGAGTCTGTCTTTTTCTCTCTGCCTTTTCTGTCTGTCTCTCTCAGCTCTTTCATTCTCTGTCTTTGGGCAGAGATCATGTCTCTGCCTGGGGAGCGTTATTCCTTCTCTACTAAACTTTCGTTTTTCTCTGACGCTGGTGTGCGCTTCAACTCTTTCGTGCGCTGAGTCAAGAACCCTCTCTCGGGGCAGAACTTGACTCTCCACTCAGGAGTCACCCCGTCCTGCGTCCCAAACTTCTTGTTCTGCCCCACGTGCAGCCCCAGCATCTCTCAGTCCTGCACCTACTGCCTCTCCACGTCTTACAAACCTGCCCAAGCGCTTATACGGCAATAGAAGGGCTTAGTTACCGCGCATGGAATTATTTCCCAGAAGTCTTACGCTATTATATTAGAGATGTATATGCCCATAGAAAACATTCTGGCCGTAACACAGAAGAAAAGCTGTGCTTTGTGAATCAGGGCCTTCACATTAGGTAGGCTCCGGACACACGTTAAACCTTAATCACACCGCTTCGAGAAACAATGGACAGACGTGGCCTTTCGAAAGAGCAAATTCGCATTTTAAATGTCATCAAGCTAGGATGTTTCTTACTCCCTTAGCTTTTTAATCCACACCCAAGTAAACTGGTATAGCTCTTAGGAGACATGGTCCCCACCTTCCGAAAACAACATGCAGATTCTATTATGCAAATGACACGGTCCTGCTTGAATGAGAACAATTCAATATATTTTTTATTTGAAAACCCACATTAGTAGTTTGGAAAGACACTTTATTAGCTACATGAGTTTTACTTAAAAAAAAAAAAAAAATTAACTGTATTTTGCCAGGGCCCAGCAGCTTCAAATTTTTCTTTAACCATTTTCTTTGTTCATTTTTCCAGAGAAATAATAATAACTACCTCTGGAACACCTACCATGTGCCATGTTCCACACTTAGAGTTTTCCCTGTTATTCTGTTTATCCACACATCAGCTGTAAACCAGCATGAGATCACACAGCTGGTAGGAGCTTCCTCACCCACAAATCACCCAACTCCGCAATCTGTGATCTTGACCCCTTCTCTGAATCTACCAGTTCTGGTTAGTTATTCTGTGTTGCAGAACTTTAAGGCTTTCGTTAGCATTTGAGCAGGACTAAAACTGTGTTTACAAAATTTGGCTTTGACCCTATCTCCAAATATCTTCCAATAGTCTAGCCAAGTTGGTGTGGTCTTCTACATGGGCAAGGATTTTATTTTAAAGATTTTTAAATTTACTTTTCACACAAAAACATTTCCTTTGTTTTTTATGTGTTCAGAATCTCAGTTATATGAACCTCTTTTCAATCAAAAACAGAGAAAAGCTTTACCTTATGCACTTGCTGAGAAGTTCAATCTTTAATTACTTACTGTCCAAATCTTGACAAAAGCCTCCCCAGGAAAGTGAGATTTCTGATGCTTTAACTAATAATCATTTCCTCTATTTCTTAGCTCCATCTCTGTAATAAGTCAGAGCATCTAAAAGTTTTAACTAGTATCATGTACTTTGGTGTGCCATGTAAATACTTTATCATTTATACAATTTACTATTGACCTTAATTATATTAGCAAAGCCCCTTGTATAATGCTTCTGTATTTTTATGTGCCTGTTAATGATTATGTTGTTTATTCATTCATTTAATAAATATCTTTTCTAGATACTATATCTATTACTAGAGCTATAAAGACAAAAAAATAATAGATACATCTTTTACCTCCTGGAGTTGATAATCTAATTGGGAATAAAAAAACAAGTAAAATAAAATATAGTAACAAATTATTTCATATTATGTAGCAAGAAAACATCTTTATACCTGATAAATTAATACTTTTTTTTTTCACTAAATAATAAAAACTGTCGAAGTCATTTCAAGCTCTTCTTGTCTTATATGGTTATCTAACAACCACATTTTGTGCTCCTGTTCAGCAATTTATCTAGGCTTGGATGTTCTCATACAAGTATTTTTCATTTCAACACATCTTGGCTCTTGTTCTTTTACCTTTGTTTTGATTGTTTTATAAATTTCAGTGGCTACTTTTTAAACAACTCTCCTCCCTCCCTTCCCCACCCCTCCCATACACACAGGGTCAGGTGAAGCCCATTTGTTTAGCCAAAGCTACAAAACGCTTTGAGAATCAAGGCGGCCGCAGGGCAGAGTAGATGTAGCTTATTTCAGCCTGTCATTGGCCAACGGCATCTCTGGTGGGGGCAGACTTGCCATGACATTGTCCATGCATGGAAGAGGCTCATTGGAGCTCTTTTTAATTTGGGCCTTTCATTCCTTTCATTCCTAAAAACTTAAAGGTAGACACTGTGTGTTCCACTTAAGGAATTTATTTTCTAAACAAAGTTTTTCAACTTGTGAAGAGATGGCAGAATCAGTACTCAAAAACACCTGTAAAAAGATACAATGAAGAATAAGTTTCCTTGTAGAAATATTCCACCTTTTGTAATGTACAGTACATGTACACCCAACTCTCCCAAAAAACGGCTCAAAATTAACCAAATACTCATCAAAAAAAAAAAAAAAACCTTAACAGAGTATTTGGATCTAGTTTCTTAGAGTTCATCTTCCTCACCGCCACCCGTTTTTTATAGTAATTTTACTTGTTCCATGACATCTAAATATTCAAGCCATCGCCCTGGGTTTCCCCTGACCCCAGGGGAAGGGGAGCAGCACATGGAGGACCCACATGGAGAGAGGGAGAGAGGGACAGAGAGTTCACTTAGGAAAGTTAACAGAGTCCCAACTAGGTCTCACTATTCTCTGATCTTGTGGCCTGGATGTCTGTTTTCATAAGGATGTTAAGTTTCAGCTGAGGCAGGAAAGAGGCAGCCTTTCTGTTGGGCTATTTCTCTGTGAGAGCTGGGGCTTGCAGAACATGGGTAAGAATTAGAAGGAGAAGTCGGAGGGAGAGATGTTTTTATGAAAGACTTTGGAGCCTGGTGCCTATGGGCACAAAGATGGTTCCCTCAGGGGCCCAGAATCCGACCGACCGTGGGTCAGACCACTCTGGGGACCCTCTTGAGTAGAGAAGAGTGGTGCCTGAGGAACCCTGAGAGGCAGTCCTGGCAGAGGCCACCCTCTTCACAGCCAAGGCATGGAAACAACCCAAATGCCCTTTGATAGATGATTGGATAAAGAAGATGTGGTACATACATACAATGGAATTTTACTCAGCCATAAGAAAAGATGCGATACTGCCATTTGCGACAACATGGATGATCCTGAGCTTTTCATGCCAAGCAAAATAAACCAGACAAAAAAGTTGAGAACCATGTGATTTCACTATATGAGGGATATAAAACTGAAAGCGACAAACAAACAAAAATTCATAGACACAGACAACAGTTTAGTGGCTACCAGAGGGAATGGGGGGAGGGAAGGTAGAAAAGGGGAAAGGGGTCAAATATATAGTGATGGAAAGAGATTTGCCTCTGGCGATGAACACACAATGCAATATACAGATAATGTATTATTGAATTGTACATTTGAAACCTGTATAATTTTATTAACCAGTGTCGCCCTGATAAATTTAATTTAAAAAAAGGAATTTTCAAAATGTTTAGATTTAGAGAATAAAGAGTTCTTGAAAAATAAAAATATAAGGCAAAAGTTCGATAGAAGAGTTGAAAGCTACAATTTAATAAATATTCCAGAGAGAAGAAAAACTCACAGAAAGATACCAAATATAAGAAAACAGAATGTCAGTGGGTCAGGACTCATATTACTAGACTAACAGAAACTCCAGAAGGGTCAAAAAAGAGTGAAACCAGAAAGAAGGAAATAATTAGATAAGTGTTTCAAGAAAATTCCTCAGGATTGAATAACACAAATTTCAAAATTAAAAGCGCCTGGAACAATAAAATAAAAAAGACTCGTATCCCTGAAAAGACATGTTTTCATAAAATTTTACAATATCGAAGACAAAAATAAAATGACAAATGGTTACCAGATTCATCATGGTGATCGCATCATAGGCATATAGTGTCGAATCACTATGCTGTACACCTGAAACTGACATAATATTGTACGTAAACTATACTTTAATTTTTAAAAATGCCAAAAGCTCCCAGAGAAAAATATAGTAGGCCATATTTAGAATCATGAGTAAAAATGACAGTGTGCTTCCCAAAACGAATAACAGAAATTAGAAGACAGTATAGCAAAGTCTTCAAAATTCTGAGAAAAAATATTATTTCCAACATAGAATTATATACCTGGGCAAATCATCGATCAAGGATCTAGGTTTTTTTTAAACAAAGGTAATATTAAAACATTTTGAGACATTTAATATTTCAAAAATTTTACTCTTGAAGTACCTTATTTCAAGATGGAGTTACTGGAGGATGAACTCCACAAAAATAAGGAAGAAATCCAAAAAAGAGGAAAATTGGCTTTTAGCATACAGTCAGTCAACACAGGAGAAGGGAGTTCCAGTGACAACAGTGTGTCTTAAGCCTAAGCAACAGCCATTAAAAATGACAAACAGAAGAACAGAGCCCTCTGGGAGTCATCTCGCTAAGTAAAAAGAATAAAACACACACACACACACACACACACGATGGAGAGCTATATTTCCTGGAGCATAGAACCTACTGAGAGATTTGTACTTCTGGCAAAAATGAAATACTCCTAGGGCATTTTTTTTTTTTAAAAAAAAGCAAAAATAAAAAAGAAGTAGGTAACATCTTCAGGGACATAAAAAAAATTACAAGAAAGAAAATATATACACAGATACCATGTGGCTGAGGCATGACTAATAAAATAAACTAATGGAATTTGTGATATAGCTATCTTGGGAGCATGAAAGAATATGTCTTCTTCGGGAAGGATAAAGCAGTGCATGTAAAAAAAGATAAATCCTTTCTAACCGCAGAAGAAAATTAATGGATAATATGTAAAACAACTTAAAATCAAGAAATAGAATAATCAAGTTATTTTTCTATGTATAACAAAGTACTAGAAGAAACTAAAAAGTTGAAAATGGTTGTGTGTGGGGAATAAAACTGAGTTCTGTTGAGGCAGGGTCAGGAGCTGACGTTTTTGTGTTAAATTCTGTAGCACTATCTTTAAAATTATGTCCATGTATTAATTCGATAGAAATAAAACATCGCCTCTTTCACATTAGTATATGAGCTTTCAGGTAAATACTTATCTTTTGCAAAAGCCTAAACTCAGTAAGTAGTGAGCGTTTTCACGTTTCTAGTAAAAAATTTCTTCCATCTTTATTTTAAAATTTCTGCTTGAGACCAAATCCCATTGTCAAAATTAACTCAAAAACTGAGATAATTATCAAAGAGAAAAGACTGCTTTTTCCCCCCCGAGATGCTGTGATTCTCTTACCAATTTGCCTTTGCAAAATTCATCACAGAATGGTAGGAACACTCTAACATGGAAATACAACTTCTCTTGGGAAATCTCGGCCATCGCAGAAGTGAGTTTGGGGCTTAAGTTACCCAGCTAATGGCCTCAATACTCCACTCCAAGAGAAACCTGTTCTTTGACAAAGAACATTAGCAGAGCAGTGATGACCAAAAATCTTCCCTTCATTACATACACTCCTGTTTAGTGATTGAGGTCAAGACCTCAGGGAAACAGGATGAATTCCCCTTAAGTCCTGTCTGTGCATGTTGGATCTTTTTAAGGATTTGTCGTCTAACTTATTCAATTCATCTGGGATGAATGCTTGCCAGAAAAAAAGGAACCAGCTACAAGGTGGGAAATTAAGGCTGAATAGTGACTGCGTAATTATTTCTGTATATGATATGATAATTTATGCAGATAACCTCTCTCAATCTTTTAAATGACCTCTACTTTTAAGTTAACTCGGGTCATTTTGAAGTAAAAGAGTCTATGTAACTAAAATCTTTATAGAAATGAAAATAAATAAATGTTTGAGCCTAATTTAAATATCAATGTATTTTACTCTGCTTTCAAAATGCTAACCCAAGCCTTAAAAATCTATTATTCATTTCTAGTCTATAATTATCAAATAATTGAATTCATTATTCTTAGAGAAATTTCCAAAGAAATCTCATTACAAAGGGAAGTGTTCAATTTCCCAATTTATTTTTTTATTATTTGAAAAAAATCTCTCTTCACAAAACAATTTAATACACATTCTGGTAGATAAATGTTATGTTGGACCTATTCAAAATTCTTTTAATTTTTTAAAGTTTCTTCATATTATCTGCAGAACTCCTTAATGCCACACCCTGTGGGCCATAGAAAATACTGAAGACATCAATACAAGGCCCCATCTGCCCCAGAGTACAACGCTGTCATTCAGATCTAAAGGCAGTAGGGAAGATGTCTATATGTCCAGTTCAAAAGACCAATGCACAGGCGAGAGCGATTCTCCCCACACTTGGTCCAGGCGAAAGCCCAGCCGAGCTTTGATTCACAGCTGCCAGCACCGCTTGCTGAGCCCACAGGTGTTTGCAGTCGGCCGCTGAAGCCTTTGCTCAGAGGCAGCTCCCGCCCCTTCGCAGGCGCCTGATCTGTTCGCACGGCTGTGTCCCAGCCGTGCACAGCTGTGCGTTGTTTATAACAGAGCCTGAGCCTCCTCTGTGCGGTGTATTCGGTCTCCTTGACTGAGGTAGCCCCACTTGCTCTCACCGCCCATGAGGTGCCTGTCCATGCTGCTGTCACTCACCTGACATCACCTCCACATGAGCCGTGTCAGAAGACAGGCTGTGTGCCATGACTGGGGTTTTTATTCCTAGTGACGTTCAGAAGTTGCACTGGTGAAATTATGTGACACCCGGCCTGCAGGCTCCTCGTGACCTTTTAAGTGATCGTTTGATGGCGTCGCTCCCTTTGCCCTTGTCCAGGTCTGGAGTCCGGTGCCATGCTGGCACCACGTCGGCATACTTGATAACAGTGTTTGCGTTTTGTTTTTCTGGCAGGGGAATTTGAGTTTTGTGCTCCAAGGGCAGACGAGTGTTCGTTTTAGTTTGCCCATTAAAAAATCCTTAGATGTTGTGGCTCTTGTGGGACCCAAAGTGGTAGATCATATTGGCCTTTTAAGGTCCACTGTACAGCCATCTGTAACTTAAGTCGTGAAGTAGTGCACAATCACATTATAGGTCCAGAGGGCTTATAAGAGCCACTCCGGCAGGCAGGACGAGTCAAATAGGACTTCCAAATATTTTATCTCAGTCTGTTGTCTTTTTACTTTTTGAAGCATAAACGTTTATAATGTTGATGAAGTCCAATCTACCTATATTCTTTTTGTTGCTTGTGGTTTTGGTGTCCCATATAAGAAGCCATTGCCAAACCCAAGGTCATAAATATGTAGCCTTAAGTTTTCTTCTAAAAGTTATATAGTTTTAGTTTTTACATTCAGATTTTTGATCCATTTTGAGTTAATTTTTGTACATGGCATGAGGTAAGAGTCCAACTTAATTTTTTGGTATGTGGCTGTCTATCCACTTGTCCCCACACCATTTGTTGAAATTAAATAACATTTTTTAAAAATAGCATCTAATTTTCTCATAGGGAAAATAAAAGTTAAAAGGCCGATAAGGATCTGGCATTCAAATTCATTTAGGTATCGTCAGAGTGTTGAGCTTAATCACCGACTTTATATAAAATATACAGACACGTGAGTATAATTAGTATAAATATTCCAAGTAAACCCTGGCAATATATTTACCATGTTCTATTTCATCAAATTAAATTTAATAGGCTACAGTATCATAATGTATTCTAGAAAAGTTCTTTCTTTCTCTTTTTGTATATTACTCCTTTAATTGTACTTTATGAATGCCCTGGGATTTATAAATATATCAAAGATAGGTTTTGAGAGGAAAATGTTGAAAAACACTTATCTGAATCACATGAATGGCTTTATATGAAAATGAAAGTAAGAATATCTATTTGCCTGGCCCCTTTTCTTCATTAGATGCTTCCTGGCAGAATGGTGGTGTGAGACATCGGGCTGTTTGCAACTGTGGTGGCTTGAAAACACAAAGCTCACTTGCTTTTCTTAAGTATCTACCAAGAATTGGGCAATTTCTCCTTGAGTTAATGTCACGCAAACTTATATTGGCAAGACCTTATTCATGCTCAAATTTCTATCATTTACTTTCTATTTATTACAATCCTATGTCAAGGGCCTCAGAACTTTTGCCTAAATAGTAGCCATACCGAAAGACACAAAAGCTTTGAGTTTAATACTAGACCTAAAACGTTCAAAGTCTTTTCCTTCTTACTTGTAATACCTACATGCAGTATTGGACATTTGAACGAGTACTGGAGTTTAGCACATTCCCAATACCAACATTTTTATTTTTTTTGCACTTAAATCTAAGGCTCGGCATAGCCATTTGAGATCCAATAATTCCTTGGCACTTTCAACATAATTTATATCTTGGCCATTCATTGCCTAACTTTTACATAATACATTATGATACCGTAGCCCATTATAAACAACTTTATGAGATTGAGCTTGGTAAATATGTTGCCCAGTGTTTATATACATATATGTACATATATATATATACACACACACACACAAATATATATACACACACACATAAATATATATACATTTATGTATATACACCAAATTAAACTAACAAGTCTATACGACACGAAATGAATCGTTAATTTATCAATTTTATTGAGGTAAAATATACAAAGTGAGCACGTTTTAAGTGCAGAATTGGATGAGTTTTTACAAATTTAAATACTCGTTGACAAATGCAACTATCAGCACAATTAAAATGTGGAAGATTCCCATCAGTTCAATAGTTTTCTCAAGCCTCTTTGCGGTCACACTCAGCTCCCACTTCTGGTCCCAGAGTATCGCTGACCTGCTTGCTGTCACTGTAGGCTACTTTTGCCTTTCTAGAATTTCATATTAATGAAATCATACAGTATGTACTCTTTTGTGTCTGATTCTTTTACTGAGCAACATGTTTTTGAGATCCATACGTATCGTTGAGTGCCTGACTAGTTCATTCCTATTTATTGCTAAGAAGTCGTATTCCATTGTATGGATATAGACCCAATTTGTTTATCCCCTCGCCTGTGGCAGAACATTTGGGTTGTTTCTACTTTTTAGCCATAACAATAAAAATGTTATATTTGTGTATATATGTAAATACTCATAGGTAAATACTCAGGAGTGGAATTGCTGGGTCATGTGGTAACTGTGCTTATATGTAAATACTCATAGGTAAATACTCAGGAGTGGAATTGCTGGGTCATGTGGTAACTGTGTGTGTGTGTGTGTGTGTGTGTGTGCGCGCGCGCGCGTGCATGCGTGCATGTGGGTATGTAAAAGATATCTGCCGAAATCTTTTCCAAAGCAGTTGTATCATTTTATGTGTGCGTGCGCACACGTGCACGTGCACACGCGTGCACGTGTGTATGTAAAAGATATCTGCCGAAATCTTTTCCAAAGCAGTTGTATCATTTTATACTTCTACCAGCAGTATATGAGTTCCAATTTTTCCACATTATGGGCTATAGAGAAATTAATTTTGTTTCTGCAGAATTGGGGCTAAAAATATGAAATCCTGAGCTAAAAACTAAGAACTAGTTTTGGGAAGTGACTTTATAGATATATGGGTAGTAAGAGAATCCCAGAGAGAATTATCTAACTCTGGATACATGTATAAGTTGGACACAGAGTATAAACTCTGGAGACAGAGTAGTTTATCTGGTTACCGAAAAGATGGATTTGTATTTTAAAGTTAGAATGAGAACCCAGAATTCTTTCCATCCCACCTCCCTCTTTCTGTGAGAAAAGGAGGAGGTAGCTGCCCCTTTCTTCTGCATACAAGCAAGAGAGTCGGTTTCCCCACCCTTTG
>NW_006438867.1:4629568-4646461 GCF_000325575.1 Pteropus alecto
ATTAATGGGGCAGCGGGACCTGATGCAGTTATTATTATATGAATAATAAAACAAATTTGTCCTCTGATCCAGAACATTTTGTGTGAGTATTCAAGGTAAAATTAATGAAGATCAATATTCAAAACTCAATCTATCACCTCACCAACACCTGGTATTATCAAGATTTTCAACGTTAGTCATTCTGCTGGTTTTTACGTGCATTTCTCTAATGACCAATGATGCTGAACATCTTTTCACGTGTTTATTAGTCATTTGCATATCTTCCAACATTTCTGTTAAAATATTTCCCCATTTTTATTGGGTTGTTTACTTATTACTGAGTTGCAAGAGTTCTTATGTCACATCATATATAAAAATTAATTTAGTATAGAATATAAACCTAGCCATAAAGCTAAAGCCATGAAACTGCTACAGTAGAAAATCTTCACAAGCTTTGGGTTGGCTATGACTTTCTTAGATGGGACACATAAAGCAGCAAGCAGTACATTTTAAAAACACTTAAATTGTAAGTTCACGAAGAAACAGTTTTCCCCAAATATAACATCTTACCTATTTGAGTGCACATTGCCCTTAAGATGACTCACTCTGGTGCTGGTGGAGGCCTGGGTGGGGGGCTCTGTCCGACCAGGGAAGAACACATGCTGACTGACACGAGGTCACTTCTGTCTCATACACAGGCCGAGGGCGGGGAATGTAGTCAAAGGACCTAGAGTTTTCGAACACAATCTTTGGTTTTAGTCTACTTTTTAACTACGCTTATTACCTCCTCCTTTCTCTGGGGCGATCATCTTCTTTAGGGTTGGCCTAGTTTCCATTTGGTTTTAAACACGTCCTAATTAATTTTCTCAGCTGTAGTTATACTGAGATCATTCTCCAGTGTGACTTCTAAGGAATGCTATAGTTCTGCGAGGAGGGGACATGGCCTTCCTAAGAGGAGAACATGACAGCAATGAGCACCAGCTCAATTATTATCAAGAATTGATTACCAAGAAGATGGCCTATCTGCCGTTTTCTCTTTCCCCTATACATATTTAAAAGCTCTTTTATTTTTATTATGACGTGTCATAGACACACATAGAAGTACTGAAAATAATCTCACAGTACCTTTGTGCCTACATGCTACCTTTAATAAATCTATTTGAAATGGCAATTGCTTCCTCCCATCCAGGGCCATCGGTATTCTTTTCATTCACTGTGCTTAAGCAATTTCTTAATTTCTAAAGCTGGATATAATTTTCCTCCCAGCTTCCTTCTCCATTGTTTTCAGCACTGGGGTCTCTGACCCCATTTCTCTCTGTGCTGAATTTGAATATCTCCTAGTCACTGATAGTAAGCACCCCTATCATTTTCACATTTGAAATCAATTACTCTCATCCGTAAATAGTAGTCCTAGTACTTTACAATAAGAAAGTTGTAAAAAAAAGAAAGTATGCTGAAGGAATCCAGTATGCAATACATAAAACTATAATGCTAGTCAAAGATTGCGTATTCACACATAAAGTATACAAGAGATGCATCAAATATCCATGAGAAGAAATAATGGAAAATGACAAAAATTATACTGTTTTTTGAACACAGTGTTGGGGCACAGAGCAGGCCACCCCATGCTATCCCACTATGTCCTACTGATAATTTCGAATTGAAATCACTTGAGAAGCAGCAGGGGCGCAAAGAGCTCTCTGACTCTTCTCTGTCCCCCTAAAAGCAGGAAGTAAATCTCCATGGGACAGGTGCCCTCCCAGCCCCTGAAGGGCTGAGGGACAATTTCATCAGGAGAGGTGTAAAATCCAGAGTCGGAAAAAGCCCGCGTAAACAAACCTTGTAATGTTTCACTGATTTACAACCTGAGCCCAAACCATGCTCAGAATCCTCTCTAATGAGCGCCAACTTTGTCCCATCAATTTCTCACACGTTTATTGTTTTTCTTTGTCTAAGAAGTATAAAAAGGTGTCTCGTTCCATCATTACTTTGAGCCTCATTTTATGATCTGTGCATCTTATTGTGATTCTTTCATGCGCATATATTAACTTGATTTTTTTTCTCCTGTTAATCTAGTCTCGTGTCAATTTTCCAGCCATAAGAACTGAAGAAGAGTAGAAGAGGGGAATTTTTCCTCTCCCTGACAATAGTTTTATAAATTTGTCTAAAACAGATAAAATCTTATTACAATAATATTAAGTACATCTTAAATACTTTCAGTATGTTAGAATTCAGTGATATGGAATTTTATTTCAAATAAACGAGCCATCTCGTGGGAATTGAAATATTTTGTAATCAAAAGGTAATTTTGGAATGGCATTTTATGTATATTAAAATGGTTCATATTTCTCAAACTTAAGTTATTTATGCTGTGAAATGATGTGCAAGAAAAGCTATTTTGTGCAGCAAAGGGCAGTTAACTTAAATGCAAAGCTTATGAACAATACTGAAACTGGATCATTTAAAGATGATGAATGTTTGACACTGTAATGATTAATGACTGATGAAAAGAAATGACCCAGCAATTAAGAAAAGAAAAATGCAAATTACCAAGGCCAATGAAGAAATGTTTAGCCTCACTAGAAAGTCTGGGAAATCAAATTAAAACAACAATGAGATACCATATTACAACTATTCAATTAGAAAAGACACGACATATCTACTAAATATGCTTTAGAGGGATTCACACCAAATTGTTAATACTGTCAGATAAGTGGAATTTAAAAAGTAAATAGTAAATTAATTCTATATTAGATATTTCTGAAAGTTTCCACCTGTCATGTAACTTGAAATATAGCAATATGCTAGAAAAATAATAGAAAACACATACACACACATGCATACACAATTCTTCAAGTTGTAGTTATAAACTACACTTCTGGTTAAACTGTATATTTCTGGAGTACAATTTGGTAACTCAAATAAAAAATTTTAAATGCACATATTTTTAATGCACAAAAACTTTCCTCTGTAAATATATCCCACCAAAGTAATTATGATTATAGGCAAAGATAACTATGAGAAAATTTATTTTAAAAGTTTTATGACAACGCAAAATTGGAATAATTTAAATGTCCAACAATAGTAAACAAGTTAAATAAATCATAAGGTATCTGTATGATACTATAATACACAGAAATTACAAATTATGCTATAAAAGCATATTTGGTGGCATTGGAATGTTCATGATATATCGTTAAATAAAGAAGTAAATTATAAAGCAGGGTCGCAGTGGAATCAATTTTTGTTTAAAATTACACAGTTATGATTTTCTATATAGCATGTATATGGTGGCATTATGAACTTACATCACAGTATTAACAGCAGTTATGTCTCATTGTTAAGAAAACATGGATAGTTTTATTGAAAAATACAATCTAGAAAGTGTTCAAATAGCTCTTAAGATTTAAGAAAACATTTGAGCCAGAGAAAACAGGTTTGAGTAAGAGAATGAAAGATTTTTTTTGTCATGTGCATCTGCAAAGGAAAATGAACAGATTTAAGAAAGGGGTACCATAATAGGCAGAATTCTAAGGTAGCCCCCTTGAAAGTGAGAGAACTGGTAACTTGTTTCTCCCCTTGAAAGTGGGAGAACTGGTAACTTGCTTCTAGCAAGTAGAATATGGCAAAGGCGATGGCACTTCTGTAACTTTGTTACCTTAGAGAAGACTCTGTTTCAGTAGATGGGAGCAAGAGCTTCTCTCAATGGCTCCGAAGAAGTCAGCTGCCATGTTGTAAGAGGTACCATGCAAGAGCCATGGGACAAAGAAGTGTGGAGGCCTCCAGAAAATGACAGCAAGAAATTAGGTCCCTAGTCCTACAACCACAGGAACTAAATTCTGTCAACAACCACGTGAGTTCCGAAGAAGACCCCCAAGCTCAAGAAAGGGACACAGATTGGCTGACTTTCTGATTGCAACCTTGTGAGACTCAGAGCAGAGAACCCTGTCAAGCCCATGCTTGGCTCTTGACCCACAGAAACTGGAAGTTGTGTCACTAGGTTTGTGATCATTATTTTTGCAGCAACAGAAAACTAATAATGGAACTTAGTGTCAAAATTTGTTACAGAATCTTAATTAAACTCAGTAATTTAGTCACTTCATCCATTCATTCAACAAGTATTTGCTGAACACCTATAAATCCCTTGCCCCATGCGAGGCGTTGAATATAAAGTGCCTGCAGTCGAGATTACAGGTGGAGGGGGTGGCGGGCAGAAGAGAGCCGAGCATCATGAGCACTATAACAAGTGTGAAGCAAGAGTCATCCTCAGGACATCTGAACCACATCATCAGGCGCCTCATACTGACTGGTTAAAAACACAGGCTTTAGCTCTCGCCTGACCTGAATTTGAATGCTAGCCCCATCAGTTTGCGACCTTGGGCCAGTTGCTTAAATGAAAGCCTTGCTTTTCCCATATGTGAAACGGTTATAATGAGACCTAAATTGTGGAGTTAGCGTGTAGACTAGATTAAGGACATAATGAGTGCTCAGTAAATACAAGCTATTAGAATTATTATTTTGCCTAGAAGAGATGATGCCTGAACTAAATGCAGAATAACATGACGCATTTGGGGAGCTGCTAGCATTTTAGTATGAAATACATCTACTGAGTCCTTACATACATGTGTCAGTCACCCTATGGGAAAATGTATATTCACATTTTATATGTATATAAAATTATATCTATTATATATAAAAATTTTTATTTTTTTACATCTAAAAGTATGCAAAATTATATATATATATGTAAAATTACATATATATTACACACATGTAATCCAAGGCAGATTATGGGAGGCATCAGCACTGTTCACCAATATACAATTCCCTACTACCCAGAACAAGGGATGACTATGTTCACCTACCTCTTTAAAATGAAGCGTACTCATCTGAGTTGCTTTAGCCAATTCCACATGAGTGGAAACAAGTCTCTCCTGTATGGAAGTATTTATTCCCAATACTCAGCTCTCCTTCCCGCTCTTCTCTTGCTTTATTGACTGCAAAAGCCTAAATGACAAGATTGGAGCCACCTGGGTCACAGTGCCATTGCATTGAGAGCAGCTGCCTTGCGTTCTTGTCCGGGTCTACAGTGGACTTTAGGGACGCAATAAGCTTTCGTCGTGTTCAGCCATGGAGTGTTCTCTTTGGTTGTTACCTCGGCATTACCTCGCCTGTTTTGACAGACTCGGATATTGTTATGAGAAGCAGGGTGATCCATAACAAAGATCACGAAAAGACATGGCATTAGTTGAGAGGCTTAAATGATAATGACAAGGGAACTGAAAACTGGAGGCTACAAAGATGGTTCTTCCTGTTATGCAGGAGAAAAGCCCTCAGAAAAGTCTTACCTAGAAAAGTCACGAACGTAATGAACTTGAAGCAACAGGGGGAGGGGTTGAGACACAGAGTCAGTCGTGTGTGTTGGCTACAGCTAACTGTGCTGGACATGGTACTCTGAGAAAGAAATGAGCTGAAAAAAGCAATGCCCAGTTTGCAAGCGAAATAGGAAAACAAAAAATGGAGAGGGTCTAGAATTTCAGAGAATTTAGACATTGAAGAGGCAAATGTTTCTTAACCGCAAACAGAAGATGATGACGATTTTGAGCGAAGATGTCCCATTTAAACTGAATTTGGTATCGAGACCAAGTTCAGGATTTGTCATCAGACCCATCGTTAATATCTCTGGATAAATTAAAGAACCTCAGGGCAACTATTAAATTAAGATGTAGTATCTGGTAAGTTTTTTCAGTTGGTTAAGATGGCTCACAGGAAGGAAGCTAAAGGCGGCTTTTCCACTTGTGACTGATAAGCTCAGGGAGCTGTAATTAACTCAAGGAGGGGTCAAGGTGGTAGCTCTGAGGGCCAGAGTGTAAAGAAACGTAGCTCGTATGAAAATTAAGACTCGAGTCTAGAGCACCGTACATATGGCTGCTGGTATATAAAACTCACTGGAAGTGGACAGATAAGAATCTAAAATTTTAAGAGAATCATACAGCAAAAGAATTGCCAGCTTGGACTCAAACGGACCTTGACCTTCTGAAACTTAAAATGATCCTTAGGCCTTCAGACATCAACAGGGCAGGGAGTAGGCTGAGAAAATGCTGCAGTACCCAAAGGAGGCATATTCGGACAAATCAAAGAAAGATAATGGAACGGAAAAAGGACACGGAGGGAAAGGGCCAGGAGCTACAGAAGACCATAGACAGACGAGCCCTTCCCAGGGAGTGGGTTACCGCCCTAATCGTAGATCACATTCCCCGTTCCCAGGGCGCGGGCCGTTGCCACGTCTTCTCAGCAGGATTTCAGTGTCGCCGTGTGCCAGCCGTGAACGTGCACGTCATTCTTCCTCTCTCTGGGTGGCGTCGTGGCCACGCTGGCCTGCTACGTTGTTGACACTGAGTGTGTGGGGACAGACCACAGACCTTATCCATGTTTCGGTGTCTGCAACAGGGGACAGTGCGGGACCAGCCTGACTGAAGGCCTCACTCAGAGCCCCTGGATTTGGAGTGGGATGAGGCGACTTGGTTGAACTTCTGGACTCTATTTCCAAAATGACAGGGAGGGGCGAAAGGTTTATCTTTTCATGTCAGATGCGAATCGAACTTTGTGTGTCCTGCTAGACTTGGCTAGTCATTATGGCTGGCCACCAGATTTTTCCAGCTCTTCTTCAGCTGTGTGGCAGGAGAGCGATACTCTGCCCTCCTGAAACTGGACGTGGCCATGTGACCTGCTTTAGTCAATGAAATTTTGCCCGCAGCGCTGCGAGTGGTTTCTAGACGGAATTCTTAAAAGCCGACATGCCATCTCTCTTGCTGTCTGCTTTGCAACAAGCCGTGCTCCATGAGAAGTTCCCAGCAGCAGCCTGGGTCCTGCAGTGGAGTGGAGATGTGGTTTAGCAGAGCTGGGAGCTGCCCCGTGGGAGACGTCTGGTGTGAGCACGCTCTGTTCTGTCCAGTCAACGAGATTCTGGGGCCGTCCCCCACGCCAGCCAGACTACCCTGCTGAGGTGGACCCACTAACGAGTGCACTAGGAGCTGAGTGACCTCATCCTTGCCTACCTCTCAAGCCACACCCATTCTCTAATGCGCATGCGTACTTCAGCAACACCGGTAAACTACTTTTCAAATAAAAGCACCAGACTGTATGGAGTGTGGATTGGAGGCTGATAGTCAGATGACGCTTCACAAATACACAAAGGCGAATGTAGAGTGTCAGAATAAAACAACGGTATTTAAAAGCCAAGTGGAGGAAGCCACCGAAAAGCGAGGAGAGGCAGGAGACAATCTACCTGTAAAGTCCAGGCAACTATTTCAAAATCTGACTCCAGAACCCAGGAGTTCCAAAAGGATTCATTAATTAACTATGCGTGATTCCGAAGCAGGCTGTATCTTCACGGCATGATGAAAGCAGCCATGGCCTGCTAACAGAGTTCTCTTTCTCTAGCCTTAATTTCAGCCTCTCCCCTCACTTGCCTACATTTGATTTCTATTCATGATTCAATTCCAGAGCAATTTATATCAACTGACCAGGCCTACTGCAAGCCCCAAATTAATTTTGGTAGTTTGGGATCATATCGACATAGCCTTTCTCGAAGGGATTGGCTCATGAATGAGGGGGAAGCTATTTCCATGTGGTCAAAAACCAAACTTAGATCAACAAACTCTAGCCCCTTGAGCATATCACTTAAAATCTAATAAAAGTGCCTTCAGCGGGTCTTCATTAAAAGCTGACATTCTTTGAATGATATTTACTTAATGGTATAACCTGACATTCCCTCAGGTGATGTTTTTCTGAGCTACCTCTGAGTTCTTCCAGTGTCTAATAAAAATGTTCTTCTGTGCTGCTCACTCCTGTTTATGTTTCCAGCCCTGAATCTCACCCCAGCGAGGCTCCAACCTGCTCCATGGATGTCGTTTCAAACCCTAGGATGTCACACTGTCGTCTAGAACTCAACATGCACAACCAGGAATTCATTGTTATGGTCTTTGTGTGGAGAGTTTTCTAAAGGATTGTTTCATGTCATCTCACCTTGGGAAAGAGGGAATGAAAGTTACACTTAATATATTTTGACTCGGAATATTTGGGTCTAAGGAAATTAATTGCTTCGTAGTGATCGAAAAGAACTAGTCATGAAAATACCTTCATTCCCTTGTATTACTAAAATTTGTGCACCTACCCCAGCAAGATTTTCAAATAATTATTGAGCGAATGATAATCTCATACTCATTTTCTGGTTGCGTATGTGCGTGTGTGTTTGTGTTTCTGTGCTCACACACACGCTGTGACCAGATTCAACCCAGGTCACAAAGTAAAGCCGTTATAGCTGACGTGCTTTCTCATCTCCTATAGCTCTGCCCCTCCACTGCGTTCACAGCCAACTCCTTCCATCCGCAGGAGGAATATCTTGAACTGAGACCATCCTATCTTAGACTCCGAGGGACACAAAAGGCAAATGGACTGTGGAAACCAATTCCGTCCCCTCTGTCCACCACTTTGAAATGAAAGCAAAGATATCGACACTTTGTGTTCTATATAAACAAAAAAAAAAAACCTTTTTCCCTATGTCTTTAGAACTATATTCAATATGGATGTATTAGATGCATAGGACGATTTTTTTTTTTAAGTGCTAAAAGGTATTTTGAGGTCAGGCTATCAAAATGAGATGAACGAAATGAAAAATAAATTCTTAAAACTACAAGAATAGTATAATTATACATTTAGGAGATGAAAATATTCAACCTACTTTATTAAACCAACTATTTAAGAACATAGTGATGAGAAAAGTGAGTTAGTAATGGACTTGGAAGAGAGAGATCACCTTTTGCTTCTGTTTTATTTCAATAGCTCCTGTTTAGGGAGACCGGTCTGATCGCCTGTAGGGGCAGGTTAGAAAGGACAAGCTAGTCTCCACGCCGGCAAGTAACTTAACCTGTGCAATGTTCCTCAGGTAGACCCTTGTCCCCCCCTCCCCCCACGAACACACAGACCCTTTTCCTCCCGTCACCAGTCATTTCTCTCCTTTACTCCTCATAAACAACCCTGCCCCAGTTATTTTCCATGGTTCCTATACGAGGTCTGGCCTATCAGACATTCTCAGAGCTGTCACTTCAGTCGAGACTCATCTGCTGACACCCCGGTGCTCACACCTTCCTCCCAACTCATCTTCCTGACTCCTGCCCATGGCACCAGAGTAATCTCACTAAACGCTGCATTTCCTTATTCCACATCGGTGCCAACTCATTGGTTATCAGCAAGTCACTGTGCATTTCAACGAGGGCCATTGAATGGCCAGGGGCAGGTCGAGGACATTTCTGAGCCTCCTGGCTACCTCGATAAGGATATTTTTACAGTGAAGAGGGGACCGATGTCCCAGCCTTATCTGTCAGCAGGTAGCAATCTCAAGAGACACGCACCCTCTACAGAGGCCCTGTTGGTATATTTCTGGTTTTATCTCTGTCTTGCCTTCCTAAAAATGTCATGAGCTTTCTGAGAATAGAGACTGTGCCTTAAGCTGTGAGTTCATCTTCCATAGTGGCCAGCAGGCACATGACAGGGCGGCAAGCTCCAGCTCCCTCTGGGGACTTTGTCACTGTGGACAAGGCAAATGATTCCTCTGAGCCTCATTTCTTACATATAAAGGAGACCAAGCACACTGCCTCAAGGTAATTTTTTCAAGAAGTAAATTAGTCAATGCTGCTAACATGCTTACCATGCATGGTGTCTGGCACCCAGTAGGTATTGAATAACTGTAATAATTATTATTATTTGCTGAGTAGAATACAGCTGCGTGGGCTAAAAGCACTTGAAAAAGTGCGATGAGCATTTGCGGCTCTGAAATTCTGCCTCTGAGACAAAGAAGCAGGTGCCACCAGCAACAAAGGCCCTAAAACCAATCGCCACGGCCAGAATGTAATCCAAGCCTTCGACTGGGAATGACAAAGCTTATAAGCAAAGCAGCTGGTTTTTAAAGAAATCCGCAGCCCCTCCACAAAGTCCCGCATCACCGTGCCCAACCACGGAGCTGTCCAAACAAAGTGAGCCGTTGGCGTCGATTTCCCCAAGTTTCTATTCTGGAGCATTGAAACGCGTTTATCTTGAAACACATCTTAATCCTCTCGCTGTTCTCTCCTGCGAGTACCTCAGGTTTTGATCTGCTCTTCCTCTCCCATGGCGAAAAGGTATGACCTCAGTACCTTGAGATAAACCCTCAGTGTGCCCCCCAAGGGAAGAGAAGGTTCCAATCTCCCCTTCCCCTTTTGTAAAAAGGTCATTTAATTAAAAATTTGTTTCTCTCCTACCACTAGATGGTGCAAGAGAGCTGCTTGTCATCTTTTTTTGTGTTGTTTTATTTTGTTTTGTTTACTGCCTCTGAGCATTAAACCAAGAGGCTGATTACAATAACATGCTTTGCAGAAATGGGATTTAGAGGGACCTTGGTCACTCGTTGGAAAGTCAAGAAGGTGCCATTTCTTAGATGTGTCAGCACTTCCCTTCAGCCTTCATTTATATAAAGTCCTTTGCCCTATCCCAGATAATGGAAATATTTAGTGATCATAAGATGATTCATGCCCCATTTGGCCCTGCGTTGGAACCTTTGAAAGGCCTGGGAGAGATGTACAGCACAATGACTTTGAATTGAAGGCAGCCAGAGTGAAAATTGGCTTTTCCACTATTCTCGTCCTGAGTCTCATCAAGAGTCTCGTCCTGCTGCCTCTTGCCTCAGACTCCCAGCACATCCCCAATGCCTTCCATTTTCTGCTCAGATACTTGGACTTTCCTTTTCCTTTCTGGGAGGGACAGACAGCAGTGGCTTTTGGAATGAGTCAGTCATGGCAGAAGTGGAGAGACTGGAGAGTGTGACCCTCTGTGTGACATCTGACCTCTTTCTTCCCCCAGCTGGTTTCAGAGAATTAAAAGGCAGTTCCCTCCACGACCCCCAAGCTCTTTAAATATTAAATACCACTAAAGCCCAGCCTCACCTGGGATGAATGGAGTGTAGGGAGTGGGGGAAGGGATGTGGTACTTGACTTTACCACCTGCAGTTAGGCTGTGAGAATAAATAGGAAAACAATGGATGTGGGTGCTATGCTAACCCAAGATTAGTCAGGAGTAATCCTTCGGGGATGGATATCGGTGAGCGATTGCAGGATTCATAAAAACTATTTTAACTGAAAAAATATTTACCTGTGATCCAGACCTAACTTTTAATTCCAACGCAACCTCTATTTAAGTGTGGGAAGTTGGAACAATTGCTTAATCTTTCTAAGTCTCGGTTTTTGTATCTGGGGAAAAAAAAAAATTTTTTGTAGGAGTGTTGAAATGACAGATAAATGAAGTTTTTAATGCTCCTGACTTTAGCAGGAATTCCCCCAAATGTACCTTCGTTGTCCAAGTACCTACAGTGGGGGGGTCCCCCATCCACCCACCCACGTTCTCTCCCTGGGCTAGAGTCTGAGTTCCCAGGAACTGGTCCCCAGCCACTGAATTACTGTAAGATATGGGGAAACCTTGAATGCCAAACTTTTGCTTTCATTCCTCATAACAATAGCAGCGGCTTTCACATGCCCCCTGTTCATATGCCCCATCTGAAGGGGTGCCTTCAAATCTCAGGGGACATTACTTTCTGTGAGGCAGCTGCATATTTCTATCCATGTTTATGAAATAGTACTTTATTCCCTTAAATGTGATTTTTCTTTTGAAAATAGAAACAATTATGCCTCATTGTTTTTTTCCAGAAGTATTTCCTTAAGGCCCATGTGACAAATCAAAGGGACAACATGAAACGATGATGTAGTCATTCCTATCTCAGCTGAAGAAGAGGACAGTGTAATTACCAGGTTGCACCATAGAATAATTGCTACTGAAACGCAGCATGACGTTAAGCTAACATATAGAATATTTGTCTCTGGGTATAGAGAACAACAGATCTGAAAAGCAATCATTTGAGCTGACTATAACACACTTTAAACACGAGGGAAAAGAATTCTTGAGATTTTGCTTCCTTCAGGAAATGTTAATCAACAGCTACCTGCTACCAAGTAGCTGAAGTTAGCAAAGTCTTGTGTGAGAGCAATAGTTAAAGAATTTTCTGGTTATTATTAAAAAAAAAAAATTGCAGGCACCTCAAAGCTAGTCACAGCAAGAGGAGTACAAATTGAAACAGAAGCGAGGAGGGAAGCCTACACAAGCAGGAAATACAAAGAATAACATCTCTTTACACCAATTTCTGATTTGTGCTTTCGAAGGACCTGAAACCTTGGAGTGTTTAATTTAAAAACTTCAAAACTAGAATAAAAACTTTTTATTGTATTTGGTAGTGGATGTCTCTGGTATCGTACTGAAAATAATCCCAAAAGTCATTTCAGGGCTCTGTGTGAAAGAGAGCTCGAACCCATCAGTGATGCCTGCCATGGGCGCCACAGGCAGAGAGACGATTAAGATATGTAACACATCATTTGATAATCATCTGTTTACATGATAAAGTTTTGTCTTTATAACCCTAGCATCTGACTAAAGATCAATGAAACCATATGTACTGACCAAAACAAACAAACAAACAAACAAAACAACAACAACAACAAAAAACTCTTCTGCATTCTGAGAAGATAATAGAGTAGGAAGAATCAGAACTATGTCTCCCTACCTAGACAACAATTGCACTGGCAAAATACATTTGACGTAACTATTTTTGGAAATCTGAGATCTAATGAAGACTTACAACTACCAGGAGAAAGCTTGTATAGTAAATTAAGGCTTGGACAGTAAGTTGCAGTTAATTTCAGTCAATTTCAGCCCATAGCACATTAGTAGCTGCCCATCTGCCACACCTTAGCTGCATGGCACACAGCTGTGCACGTGTCCCTGGAGCACCTTGCACTTGTCCCTGGAGGACCTTGTCCTCCAAATAGCAGAGATCTCAGCTCCGATCGCCGATTGGCGTTTCTGACCACAGAGGTGCAGACAAAGAGCTGCAGCCATTGTTGTTGCAACTCCCCACGTTGTTGAAAGCCCCTCCTCTTTTGGCTGAAGTGACTTACAAGGGATTGAAAGGACCAGTGCCTCCCATCCCCTTCATTTTATACTTTTCCCCCTTTCCAGAGCTAGGTATGGAAGACTAGAACATTCAAAAGCGATTCCATGTGTAGAGGAAATTAAAAAGTCACCGCACCTGCCCAAGGGAAAGCACAGGCTCGGAAAACAGCCAGAAAGCTTCGAGGTTATACCTCAGGCTTATCCTCAGCAGAGAGACAGCCTACAGTAATGAAACAAAAATAAAATAAAATAAAAATGGAAGACTTTGGGGGAAGAAGAAGAATCTGATGTCCAAAGTTACCATACTATTAGATTCAAATGTCTAGCTTTTTAACAAAAACTCATAAAGTGTGCAAAGAAACAAACAACTATGACTCATTCAAAGGAAAAAATAAACTAGCAGAAAATGTCCCTAAGAAAAACTTAATGTCAAATCTACTAAACAAAGGTTTTTTAAAAAAAATTATCTTAAAGAGTCTCAAGAATTGAAAGAAAGCATGGAGCAAGTCAAAATGAAAAAGATATGTGAACAAAATGGGAATATCAGTAAAAGAATATAACACTTAAAAATAAAACGAAAAATTCTAAGGCTGATGAGTACAGTTCTGAAATAAAAACTTCACTAAGGGACTCTACAGACAGTATGAACAAGCAGAAGAAAGAGCCAGTGATGGCAGGACAATGGGATTTATTGAGTCTGAGGAACAGAAAGAAGACAAAATTGAAGAAAAGTAAAACAGAGCCTGAGGAACTTAAGGACACATTAAGTGGACCAACCAATGCATTTTGGGAGTTTCAGGAGGAGAAGAGAAGAGGCTGAGAGATTATTTGAAGAAATAATGGCCAAAACGAACCAAGTTTTAAAAAAGATATGAATATAAACATCTAAGAAGTTCAATGGACTCCAAGTAATGAGATTCAAAGAACTCAAAGAGATCCGCGCTGAGACACATTGTAATCAAACTGTCCCAAGGCAGTTCCAAAGAGAGACTCTTGGAAATAGCAGGAGAGAAGGACTCATCAAATACAAGGAATCCTCAATAGTATCATTGCAGATTTCTCAGAAACGCTAGAAGCCAGAGGGCGATGGGACAATATATTTAAAGTGCTAAAAATAAAGACACAAATAAATAAATCGTCAACCACAAATCCTGCATACAGCAAAACTACCCTTCAAAGGTGAGGAAAAAATTAAGACATTCCCAGAAATATAAAAGCTAAGGAAATTTATTGCCACGAGACCTGCACTGCAAGAAATTTTAAAAGGAGTCCTGCAGATTGAAATACAAGGTCACTAGACAGTAATTTAAAATCATGTGAAGAAATAGAGATCTCAGTAAAGGTAAATATTTGGGCAATTGTAAAAGCTAATAGTGTTTTAACAGTGGTGTGTAACTCTACTTTTTGTTTTCTACATAATTTAAGAGACTAACACATTTTTAAGAACATTATTATTCTAAAAGCTAGCATAATTAGAACTGGGTGGTTTGTAACTACCCATTTTGTTTTCTATATAATTTAAGAGACTAATGCATTAAAAATATAATTAGTTTATGTTTTTGGATACGCGATGTCTAAAGATGTGATTTTCTAACATTAACAACTGAAAGAGATGGGGAAAGAGCTGTTAAAGAAGCAGAATTTTTGTATGTTATTGAAATTAAGATGACATCAAATCAAATTGTAGTGTGTTAATTTTAGGATTTTAAATGAATCCCCATGGTAACCACAGAGAAAATGACTAAAAAATACACATAAAAAGGAATGAGAAGAGAATTTAACTATTTCACTATAAGAATAAAAAGGGCGGTAATGCAGGAAGTGAGTGACCAAAAAGCTATAAGGTGTATAAAAACAAATGGAAAATGACATAGGTAAGTCCCATCTTATTATTATTACTTTAAACGCAAATTGATTAATCTCTCTGATCAAATGACACAGGTTGGCATAAAGAATAAAAAATACATGATCCAACTATATGCTGTCTCCAAGAGACTCATGTTAGCTAGAAAGACACAAATAGGTTGGAAGCAAAAAGATGACAAAGTATATTCCATGCAAGCAATAGCTAAAGTAGAACAGGGGTAGCTATACAAATATCAGACAAAAAAGACTTTAAATCAAAAAGTTTAAAAGAGATAAAGAGGGACATTCTGTATTAACAGAAGATGTAATACAGCAAAAAGACATAGAGGATATGGTAGAAAATTTATGTATCTAAAAATAGACCAGCAAAATATATAAAGCAAAAACTGACAGAATTAAAAGGAGCAATAGACAGTTCTACAATAATATTTGTGGAGTTCAATATCTACTCTCAAAAATGATTAGAATAACCAGATAGAAGATAAGTAAGGAAATAGAAGACTTAACATGATGAAACAGCTAAATCTAAAAGATATATACAGAACACTCTGCTCAGGGACAGAATACACATTCTTCTCAAGTGCATATGGTAATTTTCTAGGATGTATCATAAGTTAGGTCAAAAATTAAGTCTCACTAGATTATAAAAAGTTACCTATCATGCAAAATATCTTCTCTGAGCACAACAGGATGAAGTTAGAAATCAATAACAGAAGGAAAACTGAAAAACTCACAAATTTGTAGAGATTAAACAATACACACTCTTAAACAACAAATGGCTCAAAGAAGAAAAACAAGAGAAATTAGAAAATAGTTATAGACAAAAATGAAAATGACATTTAAAAACTTATGAGAAACAGAAAAACAGTACTAATGGGGAAACTAACAGCTATAAATACTTATTTTAAAAAATAAGGAAGATCTCAAATTGACAGCTTAACTTTGAAACTTAAGAACTAGAAAAAGAAAAAGAAAATAACTCGAAGCTACCTGAAGGAAGAAAATAATAATGATTAGAGCAAGAACGATGAAATAGAAAATAGAAAACTAATAGAGAAAAATCAACAAAACCGATGTTGGTACTTTGAAAAAGTTCAACAAAATCAACAAAGCATTAGCTAAATGGACTAAAATAAGAGAATACTGGAATTACGAAAATTGGAAATAAAAGTGGGGCATTACTACTGACTTTATGGAAAAAAATATTATAAGAGAATACTACAAACAATCATATGCAAACGAATTGGATAACTTAGAGGAAATGAACAAATTCCTAGAAACACAAAACCTATCAGGACTAAACCATGAAGAAATAGAAAATCTGCATAGACCTATATAACTAGAAAGGAGGCTGAAACAGTAGTCAAGAATTACCTGACCAAAACAACAAAACGAAACAAACGAACAAAAAACTAGAGCTGAAAGTTTCGCCAATAAATTCTACAAAACTCTTAATGAAGAATTAACACCAATATTTCTCAAACTTTTCCAAAAAGTTGGAAAGGATGAAATAATTCCTAACTCATTCTATGTAGTCAGTTGTACTGTGATATTAAAGCCAAGACACTACTATAAGAAAATGACTGACCAATATACCTGATGAATGTTGATGCAAAAATCCTCAACAAAATACTAGCAAATGAAACTCAGCAGCATATTAAAAAGATCATATACCATGACCAAGTGGATTTATTGCTAGAATGCAAGGATGATCCAACATACCAAAAAAAAAGCCAATTTGATGATGCTCATCTATGTTGCTGCTGTAGACAATCTGAGCCTTGCTCTGCTCATTTCTGTTTTTTTTTAAAGAAGCATTTCATTTCCTTAAACAGTCTTGCATACAGAATGCCTCCCACAAATGTCCATCTAAGGAAAAGAGGCAGAACATGAGGGAGAGATGGAAAACTTATGTCCACTGACTTCCTCTCATTATTAGTTGAGAATTTTCCCAGGACATTCCCTTTCAAACAATGTCCATGGCTTTGGAGAAGAGCCTAGGGCAGAAAAGAAAGA
>NW_006438867.1:4646588-4698942 GCF_000325575.1 Pteropus alecto
GAAGGAAGGAAGGAAGGAAGGAAGGAAGGAAGGAAAGAAGGAAGGAAGGAAGGAAGGAAGGAAAGAAGGAAGGAGAAAGGATAAGACTAGAGCCTGTGGTAGGATGCTGGCAGGTAGAGGAGAGTCCTGGCTTGAAGCTGATGACACCGGTGGGCAGAGACTCACTGTAGAACTCAGTCTAAAGATACATAAAAGTAGATAGTTATCTAATAGTGGTAAATGCACTAGAGGAACTTTGCATAGGTTGTTGGGGATCTCAGGGGAGGGTATTAATCAGCCCAGGAGTGGGAATGTGTCAGGGTGTCAGAGAAAGTTGAGATTTAAGTAATGAACAGGATTTGGCCAGTGGACGAGGAGAGAAGGATATTTCAGCAGAAAATATTCAAAAGCAAACACATTGAAGCAAGAAACAGCCATCTGCGTTGTGAAAATCCATTCAGAACTCCAGGGTTGGTATAAAATTGATTTTAAGCTGAAGATATTTGAGATTCATCTCCTAGCTTCTTTTATCAGACTAAAAGCAGAAACTTCTGAGAAATAAGGACTGACATAAATTATCTCTTCAAGCTTGTACTCCCAGGAGAGAGACGAAGAGTAAATCTTTTCCATGGGGAGTCTTATGGCCCTGAAGATGATGGAAAGACCACTCATAGCTGTACAGGCAAACACTGTCACATACTTTCTCATTTGTTCTATTAAAAACCCACCTGTCTTTTCTAGAGAAACCTTCCATGGCAGCTGTTTCTACCAGCTTTGTCTCCCCTGCGGTTAGGTATGTAAGCCTTTAACTTTAGACATCTAACTAGCCAGATACTTCTTTTGTTGACCTTCATGTGCATATGAATAAACTTTTTTCTGCTATGAATTTGTCTTTTGTTCATTAATTCACAGGCACCAAACACTGAACCTAAGGAGTAAAAGAAAAATTTTTATCTTCCCCAACAATGTGTATGTTTGTACGTGTGTTCGTGTGTTAAATGTAGCAGCAAGTGGCAAGAATGTATGAGCTCAGAGTGACAAGAGACAAAATGAGAGATGTAGGAAGGGGTCACACGAGCCCATGTCACAAGTTAAGGAGCGTTGTTTTTTACGCTGAGGACAATTGAAAGCTAAAGAAGTATTAGGCACAGAGTTGACCTGGATATAAGATGACAAGGACAATCTAGGAGAAGATGGAGACCACCTTGCATCTCCTGCAGTTAAGGAGGCAGGAAATAATGAACTGAGCCGCTCTTTTAAAAGTAATATCTACTGAGGTGTCATTTAAATATCTAATTTATCGAGGGACAATTTACCTTATTAAGCGTACAGGTCGATGAGATTTGACAAATGCGTGCAGCCATGTAACCACCACCGATATCAACATAGAGAATATTTCCGATATAGGTTGAATCGTGTTCCCTGTGGGGGAGGGGAAATAAGCCTTTTTCTCCTACTCTTCTTGGTTCTCCAGGGAGAACTTGGAAGTTAGACTAACAAAACGCAGATTAGCAGGAGAAAAACAGAATTTATTAATGTGTGCAGCACACGGCTAGTGGGAAAAAGTTCAGTGTTGAGTAACTCAAAGGGGTTAGAACCTGGGCTTATATGGCATTTTATCAAAGACGACAAATTCGTGAAGTAACAAAACAAAGGAAAAGGGTCTTAGGGTTCTAAGGGCAACCAGCTGTTGGGAAGGTAAATATCTAGGGTAAGCGATGGAAAACAAGTGTCGTTTTGGTAACGTTTGTTATGTCGATTCCTCTCGATGCCATCTCAGTGCTGATGCTATGGTTGTTTCTTCTTCTCTGGTGTGGGAGGGGGAGGGAAAACACCTTGCAAGAAGACTTCATAGTCTTTTCTCAGGCAGGTAGAGGGAGGGCAGAGAACTCATTCTGTGTCTGCTTTTATGCAATTGCTTTATCTCACAATAATCCTTAATGTCAGAACGGCATGTTTTGAGGTTGTATACTTTAAACCCCTTCATTCTTCAAATTTCAGATTTTGAAATGCTAACTCCCAATACTTCAGATTGTGACTTCATTTGGAAATAGAGTTGTTGCAGATGTAATTAGTGAAGTTAATGTGAGGTCATACTAGACCCATCTAACTGGTATCCTTATAAAATGGGAGATTTGGACCCAAACACACACACACACACACACACACACACAGTGTGAGAAGAAGGCTGAGATCAGGGTGATGCATCGTCTACAAGGCAAGGAACACCAAAGATTGCAAGTAATCCACCAGGAGCCAGGAGAAAGGTCTGGAACACACTCCCCGCCACAGCTCTCAGAAGGAAGCGACCCTGCCCATACCTTGTTTATACTTCTAAGACTTCTGGCCTCCAAAAATATGAGATAATAAATTTGTTACTTAAGTCATTACATTTGTGGTATTTTGTCACAGCAGTCCTAACACAATTTTCAACCCCCAAAAGTTTCCTCTGCCCCTTTGCTGTCAGTTTTCACCCCATTTCTGGCCCTTAGTGATAACTGAACTGATTTCTACCCTTACAGTTTTCTCTTTTTCACAGTGTCATAAGAATAGTGTTGTGAAGGAGAAAGAAATTTCTCTACTTTTCTAAGTTCTTCTGGGTGGTCTAAGAAATAAATTGACATGAGACAGATTAATAGAAAGAAAAAAAAATTAGTTACATGTGTATGGGGGCCAGGCAATTCTGGTTTATACGTCATTCTGAACTGAGAAGGAATCAGAATCTGGGACTTCAGAGGGGAGAAAGGCAATTCATATGGAGCTAGAAAAACAAATACTAGCTATGTCATGCAGAGGCATTGGGACACAGAGCGGTTTGGTCTCTATGCCCTGCTGAGCTCCCCCTACCACACCTACCCCACGTTCTCTGTCCATATCTCTGGAGATAGTGCTCTTCCTGGACCAGGCCCTTTATCTAAATTATTTTAGGCAGTTAAAGGGGAGGCAAAAACCTCTTCCTGAGCCTTTTGGGCCTCCATTAACTTCAGCTCAAAAGAATCCACGTGGCATATGCTGGGGAGACTCATTCTGAGTTCCTACAGCAGAATCGTGTGGTATGTGGTGCCTTCTGTGCCTTCTGTGTTGGCTTCTTCTACTTAGTATAATACTTTGAGGCTCCAATCTTGTCACTGTGTGTATCAGCGGTACGCTCATCATTATTGTGTGGTATCCCATTGTATGGATGTGCCACAACTTGGTTATTCATTCACCAGTGCATAGACATGTGGGTAATTTGTAGTTTGGGGCTTTATGAATAAATCTGATATTAATATTCACATAGAGGTCTTTGTGTGTGAGCCACTTTTGGTGTTTTATTTTTATTTTTTTGAATTATTTTTTCTTTCTAACTGCAGTTCTATGCAGTAGAACGTTAGTGGTCCCGTAAGTCACTGCAAGGTAGGAGGACTCAGGAACTGATGAGGGCCAGAGCAATATTCATCCCTCTAAAATCTCCCCTTCACTCTCATTCTGCTTTGGTATTCCATTCAGTTTCAAATGCAGTTTTCTGATCTGACACACATCTTAATTCCAGGCACTTGTTAAAAATTACATCAGTTGCAAAATGGCAGGAAGAAAAGATCAAATCTCTTTTGGATTTAAATTTGGAATGAAATGGGACTTTTGTTTAAATTCAATAGAAGCAGTTAACAAAGGAATAGAGAACTTAAAGATGTTTTATTAAAATTACCCATAATGCTACTCTGAATGATTCATGGTTTTGAGCATTTAAATGAGTCATATTCATCCAAATGCCTAAACTAATCTCTATTGTAAATGAAGTACTTAGGGAAATTGTATTAACCATTTAAGAGACATGGAAATCCTCCCCAGCTCAGGCTTTAAATCCTTCATGAAGGAGGCTCCTACTTCAATTAATTTTCCATTTTCTGATTCTCTAAATTCTCTTTGACTATTACATTACTTCTCATTTGATCTCCTAAACCAATATAATGTGCTCATCTTTAATTCATCGTGTGTACATGCGTGCATGCATGCATGAGTGCGTGCATGCATGTGTGTGTGTGTGTGTGTGTGATTTATGTGTGAGATTTAATCTCCAAAAGGTTAGGGGCCAGTCACAGGGCGCTAGAACAAAATACGTCGAAGAGCTTACTTCACTCTTCATAATTAAGCAATTAGGAAGCGCCTACCATCTGTTGAGTGCCTTCTGTGTGACAGGCACTATGTTGGCCAGTTGGTTTACATGTTCTCATTTAATTTAATCTAATCCTTATAGCAACCGTACAGCATATTAAAGTGGTATAAGGTATTAGTTAAGAGATGGAGTTTGGAATTACATAGAATTAGATTCCAATTTTGCCTCTGCCACTTACTATCTGCCAAACAAAGAAGTCCTAGAAGATATTTGCGAACAATACCTCCAATAAGGGGCTAATATCCAAAACATATAAAGAACTCATGCAACTCAAAACCAACAACAAAAATCCAGTTTAAAAATGGGCAGAGGAGCTGGACACTTTTCCTACTGAATTTATAACAAGCAATATGAGTAACTTGTTTTAGTCTGAAAGAGTTAACTTGGCTTGCAAATTGACCACAAAGGAGCAACTATAAGCTTTTGATCCTGTTCATAGGACATTAGGGATTCTAGCAAGTGTTTAGAGCTACAAATAAATAAATTTCCTGCTAAGCGAGCCATCTGGGATTGTTTCCAGGAAGCTTTTAAAAGTCAGAAAAGTTTCTTGATGGAACAGCCTCTGCATCTCTAACACCAGCTGCCAGGCTGTCACCAGGTGATCTCCAAGCTTAGCCCCAAATAATGCATCCCACAACTTGACAAGCTTCAAAGTCAGAAGGATAATCAGCTTTCTCCAAAGCACCTGCATTTTAATCAACCAACATAGCCTCTGATATAACATTGACATTTCCACAGCAATGTATCTTTAACTGTGGCCTCTTATCCCTCCTACATATACCTAAATATTAGAAAAATATATTGATTAACTTGACCCAAATACCTGATGATTCCTACCTGTTTCAATCTTACTTGCCACCATTTTTTTTTTTTTTTTCAAAAGACTAATATGTGTTTCTTCTGGTTATAGAGAATTGAAAATCAAACCCCTGGGGATTCTAGACATTTGATGGTAGAGCAATCTTATCTCCTCTGCATTATCTACACACCAATTTTTTAGCTTTAGTTTGATTATCTGCATTAAGATAAACGTTTGGATTTTTTTGGACTTCCACTCGTAGACCAAATTTCCACAACTAAAGGACCGTCAAGAATCATTGGGAGCGTCTTGGTGATTTCAGATGAAATGTTTATGTCTGAGTGACACAGGATAATTACTTCATTCTTAAATCTTCTGTAGTTATGGAACTTATATATATATACACATATATATATATATGTGTGTATATATATATATATATATATATTACTTATATATTATTTCAGAATTAAGAAAAACTTTTTTTTTTACCTACACTTGGGAAGCTCACGAACATCATCGGCAGCTGGTACTTTAGTTAGTTGGCAAGGCACATGCATGGTGATGCCAAGCTATTTTAGCTTCTATAGGTGTTATTGAGATGTTAGTACTATTCCCTGACAAGCCCGTCAGTGTTCTGAGTGAAAATCAAACATCTTACTATAATACAGTTCATGGGCTGTGTCGGAGAAACATTTTACCAAAGAGGTACAGAATTTTAACCTTGTAAGATTTTGAAGGGTTTACTTTTCTAAGATTTCTTCAAAGAACCCAAAATATCTGGTTAGTAAATTAAAATTTCCAGTCGAATTAAGTATCTGGTATCACAAAACTACTTTGCTAGATACAAGTAGTAAAATTTTCATCAAATAAATAAATGATGTGTTAGAGAATGGTTTCATGGGAGTCTCCAAAAGACTGACAGGTTTTAGGCTTGCAGGCTAGCAGATACGTCGTGCTGCTGCTGCTGTTTCTGAAAAACAGGAGAGTCTACAGCCATGCCACCCTGAACAAGCCCGATCCTGTCTGATCTCGGAAGCTAAGCAGGGTCAGGCCTGGTTAGTACTTGGAGGGGAGACCACCTAGGAAGACCAGGTGCCGTAGGCGTAAAAACTAAAAAATAAGGGATTGTAAGCTGACAAGGTCCTTGCAATCTGTGAGGTCAACCAAGGGTTGCTTCGCCTTAAAAAATAAAAATAAAAAACAGGAGAGGATGCCACAGGAGAATTCTAATATGCAATCTAGTCTCAGCCCCTGAGCTTTTCAAAGAGTGAGTCCAATGATTGGAGAGGTGTGGAAGCCAGCACATCAATGCATATGTGATTGGATTCTATGAATCCTCGGATACATTTCTCCCTTATTTGTGTATTATACATTTATGTGTTCATATATAATTGCATATGCTGCAACATGTAAAAATAGCATATGATTTCAATTTTGTTACATACAAATAAAATACTATACACAAAATTCAGAAAATGGGTATGATGGTAGATGGTAGAAGAGTTAGACTCAGACTATCTAATACATTGCAATAGAAATGCAATACTTTCAAAAATGGTTTATATCTATCCCACGTTAGTCTCACAAACACAGTGTAACCTTAGCCCATTTTAGAAAGGCAGAGACAGAGTCTCGGGAATGTAGTGCTAGTCTCCAAAGAAAGCCTGTTTATGAACCACAGCTCCTTAGTATTCTGGGCTGGCCCTTAGACTCATTCTAACTAACGGAGTGTGGCAGAAATGAGGTTGTGTGTATTGAGAGGTTAAGTGGAAAGAAGTCTCGCAGCTTCTGCCTTGATCTCTCAGAAACCGTGGGGACCCGCTTGGAGCCCCAGCATTGGTATAAATATTAAGCCAGTGATTCAACAGATGGGGAAAGAAGCCTCTTGAAACTTCGCTTATCTGACTAATAGCAGCAGCTTCTGGGAAACGAAGCTGCCATGAATTTCCTCTTTGGGGTGGGTCTATTCCCTGGAGGAAGAACTACAGTAAACTTCCCTTCCCCAGGAGTTGTATGGCCCTGAAGAAAACCAAAAGACCATTCACACCTGTACAGACAAACATCATAAACTTTCTTATCTTCCATTTGTTCTCTTAAACTCCAATTGTCTTTCCTAAAGAACCTATTTGTTCTTCCCATAAAATACCTCCCTCCCTTTTCCCTACTAAGTAAAGTATATAAATTTCTTTTTTTTTTTTTTTTTTACTTCTTATTATTATTTATGCCTACAGCACCTGGTCTTCCTAGGTGGTCTCCCATCCAAATACTAACCAGGCCCAACCTTGCTTAGCTTCCGAGATCACACATCGGGCTTGTTCAGGGTGGCATGGCTGTAGACCATGGACTGTGGCTCCACTGGGGCGTGAACCCAGGACCTTCTGCGTGTAAAGCAGACATGCTAAGCGCTACATTATGGAACCACGTCTTAAATTTCTAACTTTAATAATTTAACCGGCTAGCTTCTTCTTTTGTTGGCTCCTGTATATAGTAACTCTTTTGTCTTTTGTCAGTTTCATTTCCGGGCCCCAGACAATGAATCTAGGAGGGAAGAGAAAAATGTTTTTCTCCCTAGCAAAACAGTACCTCTTGGAGCCTGAACCTCTTGTCAGAAGTCCAATTGCCCTGAGACCTTCCTGCTGTGAGGAAGTCCAGCCTAGCCAGGTGGACAGAGAGAAATGCTAGCACCCAGGCTTGCGGGTGAAGCTATCTCAGACCCTCCAGAGCAGCCACCAGCCAATACCACCAAGTGACCCCATTTGATTCCACGTGGAGAAGAATCTCCCAGTGGAAACAGGCCTGAATTTCTGACCCGTGAGATTGTAAGACATAATTAAATGTTTGTTGTTTAAGCCACGAGGTTTTGGTTAGTTTGGTATGTGGCAATAGACGATTGTGTCAAGGAATTTCAGTGACATGCACTAGACCCATGGTTTCTCAGGAGCCAGGCCAGAAGGAAGCCAAGATCTTTAACCTGCAGTTCCAGAAAGAGCTTTCACATTGTGGCACTGAATCTGCTTGTAAAAATTCAAAAGCAACAAGTCATCTATGTCCCCAGGACCTCTGGCCACCACCCCATTGATAAATTCTCCTGTGTAGCATTCTGCTTTTATTAGATAAATATAACCATGATAACCATAACCTTATCTGTCATTTTATACCATAGTTTGAACAACTTCACAAATCTTCCCTTGAATAAGCTTGATAGAGGAGAAAGAAAAAAGGTAATGTGATTCGGGGCTGGGGTAGAATTAGCAAATAAAAATGCAGGATGCCCAGTTAAATTTGAATTTCAAATAAACAATAAATATTTTTCTAGTGTAAGTATATACCATTCAATATTTGGGACATACTTATATTTTTTAGAGTATCAGGCAGTTATCTGAATTTCAGTTTTACAGAGATCCTTATATTTAATTTGGCAACTCCTAGTTGGGAGAAGTTTATGGTCGAATGAGGCTGAGGCTATAGAGAAAAACATTTCTTTGTGTCATACTATTGTTTAAGGCCAGCCCTTCACCTCACAGACATTTATTCCTCCAATCATCCACATCTTGATTGTAACATACAAGGTGTGGCTGCTTCAATGCTTAGACATTCCTGTGGCTAGAAAAGGACCCAAATCCTCTCTTTCCTAGAATTTGGGTTGGCGGCTTCTATTCCACATATAAAGATCAACACACACCATTAAACATCAAAGGCCACACATTTAGCACTTGTAGCACAGCTGGAATTTCAAAAGCAAACAAACAAACAAACAAAAAGTCACAAAGCCCAACTACTTGACTCTTAAAAAGACTTGAACAATTTTCAAGCTGACTTAATTAGAGCTGTGTGTAAATTAAGATGTGCAATTTGTAAACTGGGTGGAATCTAACAATAGGAATTTGTTTGAAAAAGGGATTCTGTAATAAAACTGAAAAGTCCAGTGATGGAAAGTAACCTCACAGAGTGAGCTGATCAGAAATTCCTAACTGGGCAGGTCACGGTGGGTTATAACTTTTTTAGTAAATGGTTTATCATTGCCTTAAGAAAGCCCTGTCCATTGTTCTTGTACCATCTGCCTAGGTTAACATACCTTTGAAATGCCAGAGTAATTCTTTTTTTCAGACCCCTGGGAGGCATAACCACCCTTGAAGGGCCACATAATCTTTTTAACTGTCCTGTAACTCAATCCCTGCCTTATTTTCTCCCACTTTCATGTAATCTTTTTTAGTTCCAAATGCATAAAAGAAGCTGTTCTTCTCTGAAGCATTTTTCTCAGTCTACTGAGATCTTGCTTCCATGGGTATCCTCTGTTTGGCTCAAATAAACTCAAATCAACTCATAAATATTCTCTACAGGTTTGGACATTCTTACATCAACAGCAGGAAGGGACTGCTGACCAGCAAAGAAGATGACAACAGTACTATAAAAACAATCATACTAGTATTAACATAAGAAATGTCCAAATCTACAGAGAATTTTAATGAGTTTATTTAAGCCAAAGTGATGACGAATGCTAGGAAGCAAAATCTCAATGGATTGAGAACATGCTTCAGAGAATGGCAGTTTTGCAGCTTATTTTATACATCAGAATCAAAGGAAGGAGAGTGTCAGGAGGGTTACATGAAATCTATTGGTGGCAGATTAGGGAGGCAGGAGAAAGCAAAGTGGGGAAATCTCTGGGATTTGAAAGAATGTAAAACAGAGAGACACATATTTCTTTTACATTGGTGGGTAAGGAATAGTTAATAATTAACATTTACACATAGAGATGGTATTCAGGGAACAAGATAACAATGAGGGATTCTGTGGTCTCACTGTTGCAGAAAAATCAGACCAACGAGAAACCAAGCACCACTCGAAGAGTTGGAGAACTCAGGTTTATTATGCCAGCAGTCCCAGAAGAGCTAGCACTCTGAAGATCTGGGCCCCAAGCTCAGGGGTAACCTTGCTTTTATAGTGTTTATCTACAGTTACAGTTGGCAAGAGCCGATTGGTTCATTTGTCCTCAGGCGGTTACAGAGCACGGGAGTTGCTATGGGCTACAGGCACTTACAGATCATGAGATTCAATACATCTGTTATCTAGAAGAACAAGCAAAGGGAGGAGTGAGTCTTCAGTTGATCTCGAGGTCACCCTGCCCTTCGGCCTATGTGGCAAGCATGTCTACAGAAGCAGAACTAAGCTGATTACAAGGTTAGCCATTTGAGTGGAAAATTCCTCTTCATCATGTTCTGTTGCAGTAGGTTGTGCCCTGAGGGGTCTGAAAAACAAATTACTCTGACATTCCAAGGGTATGTTATCTTAGATGCGAAAAGATAATAGACAGGCTCACTTAAGGTAAAAATTGACCTTTGTCAAGGAAGCTCCAGGCCCAGGATGTGACTACAGGTCATGAGCCACTTTCAGTTAGGAATTATGTTCAGACCATCATCCTATATGGTTACTTTAGGTCTCTGAATTTGTAAGCCCAAAAACCATTGGACAACAGTACCCCACCACTTCCATCCACCACACCTTAATTGTCCCTGCAGGCAAAACTAACAAAGTCAAGTATGAACCACCGATATATCATGGTGACCTTAAATCAATGAGAGATTACATAATTCAATATACGCTAGTGCCCCCCATCTGCAAAGGTTACATTTCAAGACCCCCCAGTAGATGCCTGAAACTGCTGATAATACAGACCCCTATATCTACTGTTTTTTTCCTATACACACATGGCAGTGATAAGCTTTAATATAGAAATTAAGCACAGAGATTAACAATAAGCACTAATAGAATAATTACAACAATATACTGTAATAAAAGTTGTGTGAATGTGGTCTGTCTCTCTCTTCTCTCTCTCTCTTTCTCATAACTGATCTGATCACTAAGATGGCTACTAAGTGACTGTTGGCTACTGTTTCCATGCTGTATGTGCTACCCGATCTGAGTTTGAGTGGAATTTTCCACTCAAATGGCTAAGTGATCGGGTAGCACGTACAGCATGGAAACAGTGGCAAAGGGATGAGTCATGTTCCCGGTGTGACAGAGAGGGACAGCTCAAGACTTCATCACACTGCACAGAATGGCATGAAATTTAAAATCTATGAATTGTTTGCTTCTGGAATTTTTCATTTAATAGCTTCAGACCATGGTTGACTGCGGGTAACTAAAACCACAAATAAGGGGGAACCACTGTATTCAGCGGAAGAGAGAAGAATAATAGTGTGTTGCCATTTGGCAGGAAAAAAACTTGAAATTTTCAAAAAAGGTTGGGGGGTGGCTGATGCTCAAAATATAAATTTCTTCATCTGGAAAATTTGACACATGAATTCCTTAAAGATGCCCCATTAAAGCGGGTGTTAACGCTAAAGAACAAAATTCAGCCAAGAAAATTTGGAGCTCTGATTGGCTTTACCAATCAATCCGTGAATGGGGCAGCATCCCATCTAGCAAACAGAAGCATCCTTTGAGGGTTTGTATCATATGGAAGTTTCTTACAGGAGGCAGAAGGATGTGTCAGGGGAATTATTAGAAAAGGAAGAGAGAAGATTTTTTAGCCTGCTTTTTAGTTTTGTTTTGTTTTTGTTTTTGCTTTTGTTTTTTAACAGTGTTTTAACCTGCTTGCTCTAAGACTGTGTTTTGGAACCCCGGTGCACACACGCTTCTGTGACACGGTCCACATATTCTCTTAGCACATGGTTTAAGGTAAGTCAAAAGAGAGAAAGATAGGGAGAAGGGAGAGAGGGAAGGGAAAGGTACAGGATAATGCCAAGAGCGCTATCAAGAACACTGACGTTGCCAGCAAAATATTAATTGTGAGATGGCCACGTCAGCAGGAGAAATGCCATGAAAACAGAAAGAAATGCTTCTTATACTATGGCTTAAATTGCCCAGATGACAGGAAGATGGTGATCTGGAGTATTTCCTGACTGATCCTCAGGCTGTGATTCTGCAGCACAGGAAGCACAGCCTCAGGTGACAATAAAAGATGATGAATGAATGAGGCTCACCAGCAGGCACACCTTTTCCTTGGCTCTTTATTTAAGAATAGACGAGGGATAGTGATGCGAAGCTAGTTTTTCTCTCATGATTTATTACATTACAACCTACTAACAATAAACGTGATCCAAAGAAGCTTTTGTCAGGAGTTAGAAATCTTTTGCCTTTTTTCTCCAAACCAGAATATGCATCAAATTCATTTAGCTACTGATGACCTCATCACTAATTTGTGTACTATTGGAGGAAGCTGAATTTTGGTGTCTATTCCCCAGACCAGCAGCATCAGGGTCATCTGGAGACTTATTGGAAATACAAATTCTCATCCCTCTCCCACAACTACTGACTCAGAAACTCTAGCTATGGGTACCAGCAATCTGTATTCTATCATCTATGTCCAGGTGACTCTGATGCTTGCTAAGGTTTGAGAATCACTGATCTAGGAAATTAAGTCTGACTGATTTTTCTGGTATTAGAAATTTCATCATCTTTACAATAATATGAAAGAGTTTGTTTGGTTTTCTGTTGGTTTGGTTTTTACCTTAAACTTTCTGTCCTCCTTTTCTTATTTAGGTGTATTTTCTACTTTTCATAAGAATTACAACAGAATCCATGGCAGAGGGAAATCATACAGTTAGCAGACAATAGTGGCAATTGCTAAGTGGGACTATTGTTGTCAAAAAAGGCTCTCGACATTATGATTGGTGGTTTAGACCCCTGACTGGCATTGTCTCTCTTCCAAGAGCACTCCTAATTCCTCCGCAGGAAGGGCTGCCAGATATAGCCAACAAAAATACAGGATATCCAGTTAAATTTGAATTTCAGATAAATAAATTTTTTAGCATGAATATGTCTCAGTGTTTAGAATATACTTATACTTTAAAAATTATTCATTGTTTATCTTAAAATCATATTTAATAGAGTGTCCTGAATTTTATCTGGCAGACCTAACCCCAAGACAGTGAAGTATATGAGTAAAGTGGAAACTCTGAAGTTTAAAATAATTCAATATATACATTTACTTCCTCTATGAAGTAACAGAAACTAAATGGTATTCCTACCGTATGCTTCATTATTAATGAATGATTTGCAAATAGATGGTTTTGGAGGTGAAGTACTAAACTGTTCCTATATCTTTCCTCATCATAGGTTGCCAAGTTACTTTACTTCTTGTCCCAAGGGGGAGGTAAGCCTGGGGGGAGAGGGGAAGGGTGTCTACTTATATGTAGGAACATGTGTAGCAGCCCAGTATATACCCCAAATATGCCTCTTTGGCATAAAGATTATTTTGAGCAGATTATTTTGAGAAATACAGACACAGGAGAAGCAATGAAAAGAGTTCAAGTTACACATTTGTAAGGAAAATTTACTTTTATAAGAGAAATCGTCATTTGTAAGGGTGCCCTCCTCTCTGTACCAGGAAGAGGACAAAGGCTAAATCACAAGAGACTTATCGGTAGAGAAGCAGTGGATTAAATCTGTGTAACAAATCTTACCCTAGTTTGGCTACTTTTCCTGGTCACCTTCTCATAACTTGTCTCCCCAGACCCTTCTGTTTTAGCTAAAGATGGTATTTAAGCTCAAGTTCTAGCCACCTCCTTGAGTTTAGTCATCCCTGAGTTTCTTTCACGCATATACAAGAGATATACGTGTCATGCGAATAAATTTCTATTTATTTTTTTCTTATTAGTCTGTATTTTGTCATAGGGCCCCAGCCAGAACCTAGAAAGGTAGAAGGAAAAGGTTTTTTCCTCCCCTACACAGGTGTGTGCACACACCTGTGCATGACTTGGGGCAGAAAAGAAAGCACTCAAAGGCCATTGCCAATTGTATTATTGGGGTCAGTGCTAGAATGCTCAGCTTTCTCGATCATAAAATAGGGAATTACCTTCTAGGGCTTTTGAGCCTCAAATTAAATAATATTTTTGAAAGGACTTGACAAACCATGAAATAAGATTCAGCATGATATAGTGGAAAGTTCACAGGCTTTGGCGTCAAATTAGACGACAGAATGAATCTCAGTTCAGAGACTTTTAAGCTTAGTGAGTTATTTAAATCTCTGAATTAGTTTCCTCATCTGCAAAGGAAGGATAACAATGTCTACCTCCAAAGCTGTGATCAAGACTAATGGAAATCATGTAAGAAATGTTACAGAAATGAAGAAGACACCATAAAAAGTACATGAACCTTTTATGGGTTTAAGATTTGGAACTTTGGGTAGTATAAAACTCAATCTCTCTTTCTTTGCTCTGGGTTACTAAGTACCTACGATCAGATTTTAATAAGATCAGGGTCTGATTCTATTCTTTAAAAGTAATTAAAGGCAGCATAGATTTCTTTTTTTAATTTGCCATCCAGATTGCAGGATCTGATGCCCTCATTAATGATTTAGAGACCTACTTAGAATGTATTAGAGCAAAGTGACCAATTTAAATAATTGACAGTCTGCTCAGATTACTCTCTTATACCCATGATAGAAAGCAACCCATATTCTCCTTCTGGAAGATCTGAGGCTAAGGGAATTTGATTTGAATAAATTAAGAAGGAAAAAAACCCCAGTCTCCATTAATTTACAATGGAGTAATTTATTCAGTAATATATATTATTAATTTCTATTTGCAACTAAATTAAATATATAAACATATCCATGCCTTGAGGTACAGCAGATGATGAGACAGAGTAAGAAAGCGGTTCTAGCCAAGTTCACTGTGAAGGATGGTTTCTCGTGAATGGTGGCTTTAACTACCAAGTTAACTACACAAAGCAGTTACACTGAGTTAACTTGAATTATCATGTTGTAGACATGTTTCACCATTAACTGGCCCATCTACCTTCATCCCATCACCCTTAATAAAAGGAATTTTTAAAACTAGATTAGTAATATATGTGAGAAGTATATTTTTATGTGTGAAATATGCTGGAAAATGCAATATTGAAGGAAATCACATCTGCCTTATGTCTAGTAAATATTTTCTTTTTCAGATTCGAATTTTGTGATCACTTGACCATTTTAGTTAGTTTTTTCTTTCTTTTTCTTTTCTTTCTTTTTTTTTTAATGAGTTGGGCTTTATTCATTAGGGGGGTGAAAAAAGTTATAAAAACATAAACCCACTGAGTTCTGAATGTAGATGTGAAGGGATTAAAAAACTGGCAGCCACACCGCAAAACCTCACCTGAAGATGTGTGGAGAGCCCCAGGATGCCCATCAGTCACCCCCCTCACCATCGAGTACCGCAGAGTCCAGCCCTGACAGAGCCAATAACTATGTGACTCGGGTCATTTATTTTTCTTATTCTGAGTCTTAGCGTCCGATGTAGGAAATGAGGGATGTGGAGGATTTGAGGCCTATCTTAATTTAGTAGGGCCCACAAAGCACCACAGACTGGGTGGCTTACACAACAGACATTTATTTTCTCACAAATCTGGAGGCTGGGTGTTCAAGGTCCAGGTGTCAGCAGAGTTGATTTCTTCTGAGGCCACTCTCCTTGGCTGGTAGACGGCTACCTTCTCCCTTTGTCTTCACGTGGGCATTTCTCTGTGTGTGTTCCCATCCTCATGTTTTCTTGTTATATGACACTGGTCATATTGCATTAAGACCTACCCCTGTAACCTCATTTTGTCTAAATTATTTCTTTAAAGGCCCTACCTCTAAATACAGTTACATTCTAAAGGATTAAGGATTAGGACTTCAACAGATGAATTTGGGGAGACACAATTTAGCACATAGCAGGGCCTGACTCACCATCTCTCCTTGCTTCCTTAGATTCTGATGAAGAAGTAACATCCAGCTTTCCCGCTCCACACCGTTCCCTGGCTCCACTTTCCAGGGGCTGACATTGTCGAGCCTCCTCCCACCAAAACCAGCCTGGCTTGTATGTCATCTCCTTAGAGCCAAAGTATCAGCTAACCTTGTATTAGTTACCTATTGTGACTACGATAAATTACCATAAACTTAGTAGTTTAAACTCCAACACATCTATTATAGTTCTAGAGGTCACAAGTCTGAAATGGGTCTCACTAGGGTGAAATCAAGGTATCAGCAAGGTAGTGCTCCCTCTGGAAATTCTAAAGAAGAATCCATGTCCTTGCCTCTTCCAGCTTCTAAAGGCTACATGTATTTTCTGGCTCACGGCCCTTCTTCTATTTGAAAAGCTAGTAACTTCTGATCAAGTCTTTCTCACACTGCCATCTCTAGGATTCTTTCTTTTGCCTTCCTCTTCCACTTATAAAGACTCTTGTCATCACACTGGACTAATTAGAAACTACATTTTTTTCCTAAGGCTGCCAGACCAAATGACCATCAACTAGGTGGTTTAAAGCAACGGAAATACATTCACTTATTATTCCGGAAACTAGAAGTCCAAAAATCCAGGGGTCAACAGAGTCTGAAGGCTCCTAGGTTGGAGGGTCCTTGGTTGCCTGTTCTTAGCTTCCGGTGACAGAGGGCCATCCTTGGCCTTCTTTGCTTGTAGACGCATCCCTCCGATTTCTTCTTCTCCCCTCCCATAACCTTCTCCCTTCCATTTCCTCCTTCCCTTCCTCCCTTGCTTCCTGTCCTTTCTCCCTTTCCTTCTTTCTCCCTTTTTAACTTATACTCTAGAGGTCGAGAGCTGAAAATAGTCAGCCACTTTGCTTCCTCCATCAAGTAGTATGCTGATAGACTTTTAGAAATAGTTTTTTATTTTTCACAGCAAATATTAATAAGAACTATTGAAAGAGGACAAAATATTTGAGCAACCTGTTATTGATCATGTTTATGCTAACATCATACTCAGCTATGGTGATCTGGAAAAAAATCCTAACACATAAAACGTATGTTTCTGAATTTTGTAGTATATAATTCAAATTTATTTTTTAAATAGATATATTCCTAGACGGAGGCCAGTGTATTCTGTGACTGTGGAGGGCGAGGTGACCCTGGCACTGTGGCCACCATGGGCCATGCCTTCGGGAAGCTGACATGGTACCGGCACGTGACCACCTACGGCTTGTCACCCTTGGAGCAGCACGTCTTCCCACGCTTGAGCAAGGGTGATCCCAACATGCTGCTCCTCACTCAGGCATCCATCCTTTGTGCCTCACCACCATTTGTAGTGTTTTATCTCGTCTACACATGGGGGACCCAGGAGTTTAAAAAATCCAAAAGGAAGATTCCAGCTGCCTATGAAAAAGGCAAATAAGCAGCTCATCTGGACCATGGTTCCATCTCTGGAAACCCTTCTCAAGGAGAAGAGTCTACAGTGCGTGTCTCGAAAACAATAAACTTCTTATGGGATGAAAACAAAATAGATCTATTCCTGGAATTTTATATGAATAAATACTTTTGAAATGGCATCAGATTTTAAATAAGTTCAATACCGCAAAACTACATTGGATGGGAAAAATAAATAATCACTTTTCCATTTACTTTTAGAATAAGTTCTATAATTTTATTCACTGAGTCAGTTAAACATACAATGCGATATATATATATATATATATATATGTACATATATATATGACTTGCTGTTGAATTTTACACTTGAAATTTATTGGATTTCATCAATTAATGTCACCATAATAAAAATAAAAAATAGTAAAACCATGAAAAAATAATATAACTTTATAATTCGTAATAAGGAAGAGAGATTAAGATGAGAGAAATATGACTTATATTTTCACTTCTGTCACTAAATGAATTCTTCTAAGCATCAATATTTTCATCTATAAAACAAAAGATTCAACAATATGATCTCTAAGGTCAGACTGGCAACTTTGAAATGCTATGCATATTGGCTACCAATACATTTGCAAAATGAGATCAAATGCCCCTTAAAGCCATCAACTAATTTCTGAGCAGCAACCTTACAGGCCAGATGGGGGGCGGCAGGACATCTTTAAAGTGCAGAAAGAAAGGCGCCTACAACCTAGATTACTTTCCTCAGCAAGGTTATTATTATTCAGAATTGAAGGAGAGAGAGTTTCCCAGACAAGTGAAAACTAAAGAAGTTCATCATCATTAAACCAGCTATGCAAGAAATGTTAAAGGGTCTTCCGTAAGCAGAAAAGGAAAGCCCATAACCAGAAATAAGAAAATATGAGAAAGAAAAAAATTTCACAGGTAAAGCAAAATATTTAATAAATACGACGACTCAGACATTGAAAAAGCTACTCAGAAAGTCAAAAGATAAAAGTACAAATTCAGACTACAATGAGTAGTTAGTAGATACACAGCACAGAAAGATTTGAACTATGACATCAAAAATATAAAACAAAGGGGGGAGTAAAACTGTTGTCCTTTTAGAATATATCAAACTTAAATGCCGATCAGCTTAAAATAGACACCTATAGATATAGAATGATATACGTAAACCTGATGGCAACCATAAACCAAAAACCTACAAAAGATATGCAAAGAATAAAAAGAAGGTACCAAAATAAAATACTAAAGAAAACCAGCATAAGAAGAGTTGAAATACTGCCATTTGCAGCAAAGTGGATGGACCTCAAGATAATCATGCTAAGCGAAATAAGCCAGACAGAAAAAGTTGAAAACCACTTGAGATCACTTATATGTGGGATATACACCTAAAAGCAACAAACAAACAGGACAAACAAACAGAGACTCAGGGACATGGACAATAGACTAGTGGTTACCAGAAGGTAGTCGGGGCAGAGGGGAGTGGGGAAGTAGATAGGGGTAAAGTGGTCAAATATGTGGTGACAGAAAGAAATCTAACTATGGGAGGTGAACACACAATGCAATATATATATATATGCCTTACTGTTAAATTGTACAGCTGAAACTTACTGGATTTCATTAACTAATGTCACCAAAACAAACAAACAAATAAACAACAACGACAACAAAAAAACCAGCAAAGCACAAGGGAAGAGATCAAGAGAAGAAGAAAGGAACAGAGGAGAACTATAAAAACAACCAAAAACACATAACAAATGGAAATAAGTAATTACTTATCATTAATTACTATAAATATAAATGGCTTAATGCTCCAATAAAAAGACATAGGGTAACTGAATGAATTAAAAACATGACCCATCTAAATGCTGCTTACAAGAGACTCATTTCAAATTAAAAAGACATATACAGAATGAAAATGAAGGGATGGAAGAAGATATTCCACGCAAATAGAAATGAAAGAAAGTTGAGGTAGCAGTAGTCATCTCCAACAAAATAAACTTTAAAACAAAAAATGTAAAAAATAAGAAAGACATTATATAATTATAAAGGGGTCAATCCAAGAATAAGACATAACAATCATAAATATCTATGTATCCAACATAGGAGAACCTAAATATATAAAGCAAATATTAATGGACTTAAAGGGAGAAAATCACAGTAATTCAAAAAAGTAGGGAGTTTTAATACCCCACTCACATAAATGAATAGATTATTCAGACAGATAATTAATAAGGAAATAACATCCTTTAATGTCACATTAGTTCATATGGACTTAATTCATAGAACATTTAACCCAAAAACTATAAAATATACAATTTTTTTCAAGTGCACATGGAACATTCTCCAGGATAGATCACACATTAGTCCACAAAACAAGCCTCAATAAGTTCAAAAGGACTGAAATTATAATAAGCATCTTTTTCAACTACAATAACATGAAACTGGAAATCAACTACAGAAAAGACTAATAAAGAAATATGTGGAAATTAAACAACACACTACTAAACAATGAATGGATCAAGAGGAAATCAAATAAGAAATCAAAAACTTCCTAGAGACAAATGAAAATAAAATCTCAACTTTTCAAAATTTATGTGATGTAGCAGAAGCAAGTCTATGAGGGAAGTTCGTAACTATACAGGCCTACCTCAAGAAAAGAGAAAAATCCTAAATAAACAATGTAGCTATGAAAATAAAGAAATTTGAAAAATAAGAACAAATAATATTCAGAGTAAATAGAAGGAAGGGAATAATAAAGATCAGAATGGAAATTAACAAAAAAAGAAATTTAAAAAACAGTATAAAAGATCAATGAAACAAAGAGCTGGTTCTTTGTAAAGATAAACCAATCATTTGCAAACTCATGAAGAAAAAGAGAGAGAGAACCCAAATAAATAAAATCATAAATAAAAGAGAAGTTACTACTGATACCACGGAAATAAAAAGCATTATTAAAGAATACTACAAACAATCATAAGACAAGGCATTTGACAATCTAGAAGAAATGGATAAATTTCTAGAAGTATATAACCTTGCAAGACTGAACCAGAAAGAAACAGAAAATCTAAACAGACCAATAACTAGACATGAATTTGAAGCAGTTATCAAAAAATTCCAAACAAAAGAAGTTCCAACCAGACGGCTTCACCGGTAAGTTCTACCAAACATTTAAAGATGACGTAGTACCTATCCTTCTTAAACTATTTTTAAAAAGCCAACGAGGAAAGAACACTTCCAAACTCATTCTACAAAGCTCACATTACCCTGATATCAAACCAAGAGAAAGACATTACAAAAAATGAAAATTATAGGCCAATAACCTTGATGAACAGAGATGCAAAAACTCTTAACAAAATATTAACAAACTGGATTTAACGATCCATTAAAAGGATTCTACCTCATGACCAAGTGGATTTTATCCCAGGGTTGCAAGGATGGTTCAACATCTATAAATCAATCATCATGGCACATCACATTAACAAAATGAAGGATAAAAGCACATGATCATCTCAATAGATGCAGAAAAGCATTTGACAAAATTCAACATCCTTTTATGGTAAAATTCTCAAAAAAGTGGGTATAGAGGGAACATATCTCAATATAATAAAAGTTATGTATGACAAACACACAGCTAATAAATTCATCAGTGAAAAGCTCAAAGATTTTTTTCTCTAAGACCAGGAACAAGACAAAGATGCCAACTATCACTTCTATTTAACATAGTATTGAAAGTTCTAGCCACAGGAATCAGATAAGAAAAAGAAATAAAAGGAATCCAAATCAGAAAGGAAAAAAATAAAATTTTTACTCTTTGCAGATTACATAACTCTATATATAGAAAACTCTAGAGACTCCACTAAAAAACTATTAGAACTAATAAATGAATTTAGTAAAGTTGCAGTATATGAAATCAATATAAAGCAATGTGTTGTGTTTCTATATATCAATACTGAATGATCCGATGGAGAAATTAAGAAAATGATCCCATTTACAATTGCATTAAAAAGTATAAAATACTCAGGAATAAATTTAACCAAAGAGGTGAATGACCTGTACTCTGAAAACTATAAGACTCTGAAGAAAGAAACTGGATAGGATACAAATAAATGGAAGGATATACCAAGCGCATGGATTGGAAGAATCACTATTGTTAAAATGTTTTAACTACCTAAAGCAATATACAAAGTTAATGCAATCCCTATTAAAATTCCAAATAGTATTCTTCTCAGGATTAAAACTGCTATTTCCAAAATTTATATGAAACCACAAAAAACTGTAAATAGCCAAAGAAATGTTAAGAAAGGACAAAGTGAGAAGTATCTTACTTCCTGATATCAAAATATACTACAAAACTACAATAATTAAAGCAGTATGGTACTAGTATAAAAACAAGGATACAGATCAATGGAATACAATAGAGAGCCCAGAAATAAATCCTCACTTATATGGTCAATTAATCTATGATAAAGGGGCAAGGATATACAATGGAGTAAAGGCCATCTTGTCAATGAGTGGAGTTAGGAAAACTGGCCAGATGTATGCAAAAAAAAAAAAAAAAAGAAAAGAAAAAGAAAAGAAAAGAAAAAAAAGAAATTGGACCACTTTCTTATGCCACATTTAAAATAATCTCAAATTGGCTTAAAGATCTAAATGTAAGACCTGAAACCATAAAATTTCTAGAAGAAAACATAGGCAGTAAACTCTGACATCATTCTTAGCAATATCTTTTTGATACGTCTCCTCCGGCAAAGATAATAAAAGAAAAAATAAACAAATGGGACTATATCAAACTAAAAGGTTTCTGTGCAGTGAAGGAAACCATCCATAAAACAAAAAGACAACCTACTGAATGGAAAAGATATTTACAAATAATACATCTGATAAGGAGTTAATGTCCAAAAATATATAAGAAAGTCAAACAACTAAGCACCAAAAGACAAACGATCCAATTAAAAATTAGGCAGAAGGCTCGAATACCTGTTTTTCCAAAGAGAACATACAGATGGTCAACGGACATATAAAAAGATGTTCAGCATCACTAAGCACCAGGGAAATGCGAATTAAAACCACAGTGAGATACTACATCACACAAATCAGTATGGCTATCATCAATAAATCAACAAATAACAACTGTTGGCGAGGATGCAAGGAAAAGAGAACCATCGTATAGTGTTGGAGGGACTGTAAATTGGTGCAGCCAACATGTTTTCAGGAAAACATGAAGATTCCTGAAAAAATTAAAACTAGAACTCCCATATGATCCAGCAATTTCACTTCTGGGTATCTATCCAAAGAAATTCAAAACACAAATATGAAAAGAAATATGCACCCCTATGTTCATTGCAGTGTTACTAGTAAAAGCCAAGATATAGAAGCAACCTAGACACCCAAAGATATATGAATGGACACACACACACAAACACACACACACTGAAATATTACTCAGAAATAAAATAGAATGGAATCTTGCATTTGTGATGAAATGGATGGACCTGGAGGGTATCATATTAAGTGAAATAAGTCAGAAAGAGGAAGAGAAATGCCATACAATTTCAGTGATATGTGGAATCTTAAAAAAATGAATAAACAGAACAAAACAGAAACATACCCATGGAAACAGAGAACCGGCTGACAGTTGCCAAGGGGGAAGGTGGTGGGGGGATGGGTAAAACAAAAATAAATAACTTCATTAATTAATTTAAAAGAACCAAAAACACATTACATTGTTGTCTAAAGAGTCAAACTAGCTCTAGGTAAATAAAAAAGCAATTCTTTAAGATTCCAATTTTGAGTAGAGCTCAAAGTCCAAAGATTTTGCTGAAAACATTATCTAATTTTTAATCTTTAAAAGACCAGGTAATGAGATAAATTGTGGTATATTACTATAATGGGATAAAACCCAGCAATCAAAATGAACTACTGGTACAAACAAGAATATAGGTACATTTCAAAAACATGCTGAGTGAAAGTAGCCAACGTCAAAAGGGTGTGTACTGCATGTGTGATTCCATCCTGAAGTTCCAGAGCAGGCAACACAAATCTATGGAGATAGAAATCAGATCAGCAGTTGCTTGGTGGGGTGTTTGTAATTATCTGAAAGGTGCTAAGAAGTCGGAAATATTCTACATTTTGATAGGTGAGTTTATATGAGTTTGTATATTTTTCAAACAGATAAAATTATATTCTTAAATCAGCATATTTCACTGTAGATAAATTATACTTTAATTTTAAATATTAAAAAGACAATAACCCATAATTTATAAAAAGTATATGACCCATCTGATGGATGTATAATGGGATAAAACCCAGCAATCAAAATGACAGTTCCCCCTTGGCAACTGTCAGCCGGTTCTCATTACAATATTAAGAGTTTACATGGTTACTTCTGTTATCACTGTACTTCTTGGGTTCTTGATTTATTGAGATAATTTATGGCCCAGAACTATCAATTCTATTCTTTAAAATTTTAAAGAATATGTCGTTTTATTTTTAATTATAAATGTAACTCATGCTCATTGTATAAACTTAAAGACATAAAACAGCTAGTGATCTCACATTTACAGCCTTTAGGATGAACAAATATCTATGTTCTATCAACAGAGAGAATGACAGCTGTGGATATTAGCAAGACATACCACTGTCTTCTTGCTGGGAGTGGGCAGGGTGGGGCAGGAAGCAGTGGGGTATATTCACATATGAGCATTCTCTTCACACAACAGTATTTCTGCAAATGTCTACTAGGAAACGGAATTCATACCATCCCACTGTGACCTCCTCATCAAGGGCACTGATGATCATCTTATTATTTGGAGTCTGACCCAGCGAACCTTAGCTGAATTTCACATTTGCCCAATAATTCAAAGTTGATAGGTTTTAGTGTCGCCAGTTCCTCTTCCACACAAGGAAGATAAAAAGCTCGAGCTATCATCTTAAGCATCTGGCAGATGAGAGTGAGGGTGAGGAATAAGCTCATTGCATCTGGATGACTTCTTACACATTTCCTATTACTCTACCCCATCAGCTACTCAGTTCAATCCTGCTCTGCCCCGACTGAGCGAATGTTGCATTGATTTTGATTCACGTGTCCTAATGGTCATTTACATGGATCATTTGGATGGGAAGGACAATAATAATTGGAGGGCCCAGACGCAGAATTTGATTTTCTAAGATTTTGTTATGGTTACGAAGTCTGCCATCTGGTAGCAACACCCTGCGTTAATGCCTGCTAGGTTTCTAAATATAAACTCTAATGTGATGGACACTGCGTCTACAATATTAGTGAAGTAGGTACAAATGAAATTGCTGCTACTGTGAGAACACTGATGATGGAAATAAAAATTGCTAATATAATAAGAGGCCTCCCACAGTTAAAGGCTAACGGAACAGATCTTTTCATTGAAAATTACACAATAACAGAATCTATTTGGATGTATCTTCAAAATATTACCAAACAGAGAGTAGGCTTTAGAACTTTGAAAATAAACTAATTAATTATTCCGTCTAGCTATAGAAAATAAAAATTTCAGCCATCGTCTACTGAAATTTAGTAAAAAAAAAAAAAAGAGTAAGATAAAAACAAACAAACAAACAAACATTTAAGAGACAATCCGGTAGACATTTCCACTGAAATATGAAAGAAAGAGAAGTTTGGGAATGGCAGAGTTGTCCTGGAGTACAAAATAGAGCACTGTTTGTTTGATTTACTGTCTTCCATCATGTAGTAGATCCAACCAGTGGAGTGGTCTCTTGTAGAAAGATTAATCGCTTAAATAAAGACACTCAGATTTCTTACTGCCCGCCCCGCGAAACTGTTGTTAGAAAACATTAATGAGTATAATTAATTCACAAAATCTTTCTCGATGCCTCCTATGTATTTGGCACTATCCTCAGTCCGGAGGCATGGTGGTGAGCAAGACAGATGAGATGATTTCTACGTTCTAGAGAGTGTGGATCAGTGAGGAATGCTTTTGTCTATGAGTCAAAAACTCTCCCCAGATACTGTCCGCAAAGCAGTGCTGCTCTAGAGTACCTATAGAGAGACTCATAAAGGTTTGCTGGGATGGCGTAGGCTGGGATGACAGGAGTGGAGATGGTGGATGTCAAGACGTAGGGGATATATTTTAGATTAGAGTCACTTGGACTCACTGGTGGATTAGATGCTGGGGGTGAAATATGAAGAGGATCAAAGATGACTTCTAAGTATACGTCTTAGCAATTAATGATAATAATAATTATTATTATGTTATTGTATACTTAGGTTTCTCTTATTCATCATATTTTGACCCAAGGAATTTATTATTTTATAGTTTTAAAGACATTTTATCATTTTGAAAGCATTTTCAAAACTATAATGACATTCAAAATAATTTTTTTAGGAAAACATGGCTGGTATAGGAAGATAAATAACATGTCACCATACGTTAACACAAAGTAGGTAACTTTATATCAAGCCCTGAAAATAAGCACTTTGCAAAAATCATCTAACTTAATTTTTAGAATGTCCCTTTGAAATTCAAACCAATAATCCCATTAGGAAGATGAACAAACTGAGGCTCAGGTAAGTTAATTCACTTTTCCAGGCTATACAGCCAGGTAGTAATACCAGGAATCTCTTCTAAGTCTCCCTAATGTTGGTTCTGCCTTCTTTCCATAGACCAGCTTACAAATTCTCAGGTGCTTCCTCCCGTTCAATAATGGCGTTACTTTCTTCTCCGAGCTAATATAACCTATCCTCAGAGGTTACCTAGGAGTAAGGTTATCTTTGGTTACTTAAAAAGGAGAGAGCAAGGCGCTGAAAGACGGGACATCCATCAGATGGGTCCATCTGGATAGAAGTGTGGAGGGCAGAGGCAAGGCCGGGACGAAGGCTCAGGGAAAACCTGGGCCCAGGTCAGGTAGCGACAGAAGGAAGATGGTGAGGACCCGCGGAGGGATGAGAGTAAGACAGTGTCGTCTCTCAGGGGACCAGAGCAGAATCAGCTGCTGCGTTTTACATCTCAGGTCTTACAGCCCTGTTTCAATAAATGAAATAAACAAAGCCTTGAGGTCAAACATCCCAAACAGAGATTCTGAAAATATTCTTAAGTGTCCCCTTGAAAAAACTTTACATTTAAGAGGACTGACTCGCCGTTGATGCCCTGTGTCACGTGAGAGAAAGCCCTCCTGTTGGCTTGCGAAGCTTCTGTTCCGCGACAGGCTTAGCGGTCAGTTCCTCTGGGGTCACTAGCACCCAAATGACGCCCCCTCCCTGCGGCTCAGATTAAATTTCCTATTCAGCTTGAGGGAAAAAAAATTAGACACATGCAAATTTTAACCTATTAGGGTCATAAATGGAGAACGGCCTATCTGCTTGTTAGTTCTATTATTAAACAAAACAAAACAAAGATGTGGCGTGGGCGGCCAGCGTTACCTTGGTGACTTTCTTCCCTCTGTTCTGAGCTGGGAGTGTGCAGGGCGCACGCAGCGTCTGAGCCACCCCGGGGAGGACAAGCGCAGACAGGGAGCTGGCCCAGCCGGGAGAGGGACGCGCCCTCCCCTGGGCCCAGGGCAGACCAGATTAAAACCTGCACTCGAAAAACACACGGAGCATTTAATCTAAGGCAGCCGAGCTGCTGCACATTTTCATAATTTTATAAAGGAATGGAGGCAATGGGCTCGTTTGAGGAGAGCGGGGACAGTGGCCTCACTCTCGCCTTCCGCTGCGGTCCCCACGGTCCACGGCATCTTCGTTTTTCTCGCCGGTGGAAAGAATGGTCCCTGAAAAGGCCCGAAAAAGGCGCAGCCGATTCCGAGTGCGGCCGCTCAGACCGATGGAGGGAAAGGAGCAGGAAACGCAATTCCATTTCGGGGTCCTGAAAGCTAGTTACAAACGAGGGCGCGAGGCACTGTAGCAATCACGAGGGACGCAGTGAGCAATGTTCCCAAAGAGATGGTTAAGGTAGAAAGGGATCCCTTCGTTAAGGAACGGGAATGAACGCTCCGTGAAGGCGGGAGCCAGCCCGGGGGCGCCGAGATGCTGCCAAGGGTGCCGGGCTGCCCTCCTTGGGGAGGTGTCGCCTGTCTTTACGTGTTTTAGGCCCCACTGGGCAGTTTGCTAATGCGAGCTTTGATGTGGAGGAGGCCCTGCGTTGGGGCCGGAGGGTGTGAGTGTCTGGGTTCCAGAAACCTGGTGTGACCCCGGCACAGGGCGCAGTGGGTGCTCTGTTTCTCGTGCCCTCTGTGAGCGAACTGCCTGCTACACCTGGGAGCAGGGGAGGTAGGGCGGCTGCTCTGTGCCTGTCTAGGCTGCGGCAATGAGACAGTTTCAGTTCCCAAAGATTTTGTTATCTACTCAGTTAGGGCCACCGGCCCACTTCCTTCTACTATTACTTATACTGTATTTTCTTAACCTCATGATGCACTCTTTTTCCTCTGCTTAAAATCTCTGAGATTGAAGTGGGTCTTACCGTGGCCATGGTCTTGTTTCCTTCCCACTCCCTCTGCCTCCAGCCCCTCAGGCTGCAGAGAATAGAGGCTGACAGGGGCGCAGGCAGAGCAGTGCCTGGGGCTGAACAGTGAAGGCCTGAGGCTGAGTATCCTAAACAGGTAGAGGCCAAGACTCTGCAGCCTGCAGAGCCATCTGTGACCAGCTGGTAACAGAATCCGGGAACTAAGCCTGCATTTGTCCCTGGGCTTTTGTGTTGCTTTATTTTAGTTGTGTTTTTCCCATCATTGCTTTACTGAGAGAAAAAGGAACTTTGTCTATACAAGTGTTAATAGGAACACTTTCCTAGTTACCTTTTTATGTCCCTTTTAAGTATTTGTCCTCTCGGACATCTAAAATGCACATTTTCCCCTACTCTCCAGAATCCCTGAAGCACTGGGGTTCTGCCATCCCCCAGAGTAGCCTGAGGTCCACACACCTGGTCATCCCAGAACACTGCCCTGTCCTCCACCCCTCCTCTCAGCACTCAGGCTACCAAAGCTACTTTGGAGAAAAACATTTAGGCCGAGATGGTCATGGATAATAATATTTCCCCTCCTTGGGCATTTGCATTTTAAAGAGCTCCAGAGAAAACATAGCATCTTAATTCAAAATAATTGACTTTGAATTAAGGAATTTGCAGAACACCAGGAAGAAATGTTAGAGCAAGAGAGAGTTTAAGTACCAATTGAATTCCATCACATAGGCGTCCACAGGCTCTGTCTGAGCCCAAAGATTCTGGGCCAAAAGATGTGTCAAATTTAAGTATAAGAATCTGCCTCTTTGCTTTGGTGATCTTAACAAGAGGAAGAAAGAAAGAAGGAAAAGAAGGAAGGAAGGAAGGAAGGAAGGAAGGAAGGAAGGAAGGAAGGAAGGAAACAACGAGATACCACTTCGTACCCACTGGAATGGCTGTTAGGGAGGGAGGGAGGGAGGGAGGAAGGAAGGAAGGAAGGAAGGAAGACCAGTTTTTCATTTGCAAATTGCTCACACATTAGTTGTTAATGAACACTTTATTCATCTTTCACAGGCTGAGGGTATTTACTCAATCTAATTTCTCCTCAGTTTAATGGAAGTGTTTGACTAGTCTCTGCAACAAATTCAGCAAAACAAACATGTATCTTGCTATGTACAGCAGATACTCTGCCAGCCACTGGAAGAGATTAAAAATATATGAGATATGGTTGCTGCTCTCAAGGCACTTGATATCCAGCTGGAGGGAAAAATTCATGAGAGCTAAATAACAGATTCAACACAATGACACATGTAATAGCACAAAGCATTAGGAAATGAATTGCCAAATTCACTGCTGGGGTATTTTAAAGAGAAATAGTGTGAATAAAAAGTTCTTGGATGAGCCGAATCTAAAAAATGTCATCGAGAACATTTGTTATTTTTATTCACCTAATATCCTTATAACCTTTGGAGAAATTTCCTCTCCCAGTCCCAAAGGGTCCTGTAAGCTGCCAAACATGAGTCCTGCACAGTATGGCTCCTGGTCCAGTTGGGATTCTTCACCCCTTTGCAACAAGAGTTGGTCTAGGTGGGTACTTGACTCAACCTGGGCCAAGTTCTTCTGTGGATTGACCGATTCATCGCTTCTCTACAGGGATGGAGAAACAACAAGAATATAAACATAGGATTATCAAAGGCCATCTCCTGCCTCCTGGAGAGAACCCTCCACAGAACAAAGCCAAAATTCATGAGAAAGCAGAAACGAGAGAAGAAACAGGCGTATCCCTGACATCTTTTGAGCACTGAAACATAGCAGACCTGAAGGTCCACCTCCTAGTTTTATAGAACAATAAATCAGCTCTGTATCTTATTGGTCAAACACATCCCCTCTTTCTGGAATTCAGATTTCACGTGTTAGTCTTAACATGGTCCTGAAGAGTCACTGCTGCTCTCTTCATTTTGTTTCCAATCTTTTCATCTATTCGTGTTTAATTTGGGGTAGTTTACATTGCTGTGTATTCAAATTCACTGGTCTTTTCTTCTGCAGTGTTTAATCTGCTCTTAACCCCATCCAGTGACTTTTTTAAAAAAATTTCAGATATTGTATTTTTCATATTTAGAAATTCTATTGGTTCTTAAAAACAAATGTTTTCCTTTCTCCTGTGAACATATGAATATTTTCCTTTACACCTTGAGCATAGGGAACATATTTATAATAGCTATTTTAACGCCCTTGTCTGCTGATAATATTATCTCTGCTAGTTCTGGGTCTGTTTTTTTTGATTGATTTTTTTCTGGTTATGGGTCAGATATTCCTGTTTTTTTTGCTTTCCCGATAATTTCTTAGTGAATGTTGGATATTGGTGGACTTTGTCTGTCATGCAGTTAATTTACCTTGAGGTCAGTTTGATTCTTTAAATGCTTGCTCTTAAGCTTAATTAGGAAGGTCTAGAGCAACCTTTAGGCAAAGGCTGATATAGCCAATGACTGAGGTATCATCTGCCTGACCATTCTACCTGATGCCTGTGTGTTACACATCCTGTGTGAACCCTGGGCATTATTCTACCTCCCAGCCTCATGGAGCTTCAACCTACATACGCATGGGTCGATATTGATGCAAAGATTCCAAAGGATGCCCTAGAGATTTCCAGAGCTCTCTCTCCTTCCCTCTCTGTCTCTGTCTCTCTCTCTCTCTGAAGCTTTGTCCTCTCTAGTATTCTTCCCTTCAGATTTTAGCTGCCTGAATCTCAGTCTGTCTCCTCAACTTGGTAGGAACTCGGGTTCTGTTTGTTCCTCTCTCAGTGCTGCACCTTAAAAGTGCCCCCTAAAAGGAGCCATCACAGGACTCATCTCATTTACCTCCTTTCTCTCCGGATCGCAGACCTGTGCTGTCTGTTGTTCAATGTATGAAAGTAGTTGCTTTGGTTTATAGTTGTTCTGGTGGAAGGGCAAATCCCAAATCTTCCATCGATGGAAGCAGAGATCCCAAATCTAACTTTTTAATCTACTCTTCATCAAAATTGACAATTTTTAATTAAAAAAAAAATAAGGTAGTGTCAAATAGTAACAAATATATGTGAATTCCACCCAATCCCTTATTACTACGCTACCTCTCCACTTTGTTTCTTCTCACAAGTTATGAGACATGATTTCATCTGTCAAATAGGGACGATAAAAGATACTCATAAGTTTGTGGTGAGGATTGAATGAGATTAGCTACATAAAGTCTGGCATAAAATGATTTTTTTACAAATGGCCACTCTTAGTACTGAATGAATCACAAGAACTGGGAACATGGATTTATAGAAATCAACATTACCGTTCTTTTTTTTCTAAAAATAAACACAAACAATAACGTGCAAACACATTAGGAGTTCAATTGGCCTCGCTAATGTCATTATAAAAGTTTCTCAATAATTCAAGTGATCATTGAAAATGCATTCCACTTATTTTTATGTTCCCTAAATCAAATTTTAAAATAACAAAGAAAAATAAACATAAACTGTATAATCGGTATTGAAAAATGGTGCCAAAAAAGCAACCGGTCCTGGTCACCTGAGTCCTAGTGATTTTGGCATCCCAGAAATGAGAGCATGAGAGGAAGAAGTGGCTAGACTGGCCTTGAACTTGAAAGATAAATTACATAATTTACATTTCTACTAAATCCTAGAAACAGAAGCAATAAAACTTGGTGTCTGCTTTTCATAAATATTAAAACGCATTGGTTATCTATGGAGTATTTTGTTCTGGATTTCGTTTCCAAGATATCATTGATCTCACGTTAAAGTAACATTCCATCAGATATTTGTAGTGGTACATCATGGTTATTCCTCACTAGGGAAATGAAAGGTCTCTTTTCTTACTCCTTTACAAAAGAGAGCCTTACTAAGCACCTGTATATTCCAGCCACTCTGCTTCATCCTTTCACATGCTAGATTGCTTATATTCTCATTTTTTCTCTTACAAAATACATATTTATCACTATTTTATAGGAGAGAAAACTGAGGTTAAGAGAGATACATATAATTATTTGTGTAAAATCGCAAGGAATTCTCTGCCTGTAAATTTAAAAATATCTCTTGAAAAGCGAGGGTGATGCCTGAGTCTGAGAAAGCTCATAATGACACCGGTTCCAGTGGGTGGATGGATGCCTCTCCCGCTACCTGTGGGGATGGTGCTGTCAGCCTCTGGTGGGCCAACAGGAGTGACTCCACCCAGCTTCTGACCCCAGGAAGACAACCTCAGGGAGGGCTATGTTGTTTCTTCCAGAAGCCTTCTGAAATTTTGCCCAATATCTAAAGAATTAAAATGTCTTTTAAAAAAGGATGCAATTGAAACATTCCACTTCCGATTTTGCTTCTGTCTATTTGCTCAATAGGTCTCCACAGAGGTTTGAACAAAGAATTTACTACGGGGTTTGTGTATTCACGCAAATAACTTGTTTCTCTACAAGACTTACACCCTTTGTTCTTCCAGATGCGGAAATGTTTTGTTTGCTTTTCTAGCTGATTTTTAAAGGATTTTGATGCAAATGTGTGGTTGGTAGATATTCTGTATTCTTCCCAAGCTCTTCCTTATGAACCCAGTGAGAGAAGACTGTGCTCCTGAGTTTGGGTTCTGTTGCTTCCAACAGATGTGGCAGTGGCAGAGTTTGCCGCTGCCATAGAGCGAGTGAGTGGCAGCCTGGGGTCCCTCTGAGGACACCGCTCTGCCTTCGGCCGGAGGGCTTTGAGTGTGCCTCGTGCTTCACCGCCAGCTCCTCTGATTCTGCTGCTTTACACTTTGATTTCATCAAGTTGTTTTTCCCCTCTCTCTTTCTTTTGATTGAGTTGAAAAGTAAACTCTTTCCTCTCTCCCCCACCCTCCCCCACTTTGGTATAACTTGACAACTCAATTTTTGGCACATCTAGGGAGACTGACATAATAGTTGAAAAGATGTCAGGTGCTGGTACCATTGGGGCTTCCTGAGCAGAACCAGCAGGGGAGCGGGGAGCCCGGAAGCTGCCCTGACCCAGAACCATCCTCCAGGACTGCCCGTGGGTTGGTCGTCTGGGGTGCGCTGGAGTGAGAAGACCCCACTATGCAATTTCAGTCTACGTGGACTAAAACAGTAAGAAGCCCTCAGTGGCTGCAGATCTGTGACCCAAACCACTCGAAGGAGAAACACAAACGTTTTGTCTTCTTTTCTTTGGCAGGAGGTTAATAGACACATTTTTACAAAATAAGCACACTTTTCCTCCCATTCTTTACAGATTATGCTTCTTCCTGTGCTGTGATAAATGATGTCACTGATACCCTCACTGACTCCTCTGGAATAACTTAGCCCACGATCAGACATCGTTCATGAGGGGATAGAGGCTGTGCTACATCAAGGAAGCAGCCACCATTTCTTCCATAAGTAGATGTAAAATAATAGAAAAAAAAAATGTATTGGTCAGGTCTCCACCCTCAGTTTTGGACTCAGAACTCCTGAATCCTTTGGAATTTTCTGGGTCATAGGAATGGCTTTCGTTCTGATGTGGTGGCTCCCGGTGAACTCTCAAACAGGGGCAGGTCACCAGAAAGACCAAGCCATGATTAGAAGCTTGCAACTTTCGGCTCCACCTCCCATTCTCTGGAGAGGGGAAAGGGGCTGGGAATGGAATTAATAATTGATCATGTCTACATAGTGGAGCCCCCATAAAAATCCCAAAAAAATAGAGTTCAGAGAGCTTCCAGGTGAGCAACCACATCCACATGCCTCCCAGCTCCGGGGGGTCGGAAGCTCCTGCACTTGGGACCTTTGCAGACCTTGCCCTGTGTGTCTCTTCATCCGGCTCTTCCTCTGTATCCTTTATCACATTCTTTACTGTTTAATAAACTGGTAAACATAAGTGTTTCCCTGAGGTCTGTGAACTGTTCTAGCAAATTATTGAACCCAAAAAGGGGTTTGTGGGCACCTCTGATAGGAAGCCAAGTCGGAGAGAAGTTGTAGGTAACCTGGGGACCTACTAGTTACAGGTGACATCTGAAATGGGTGAAGGTCCTGTGGGACTGAGCTTTTAACTTGTGGGTTCTGCACCAATTCCAGACAGTTATAGTGTCAGAATTTCTTGGTGTGGAAAATCCAACACATCTAGTTGCAGAATGTTTGAGAAGTACAGTAATAGAGAATAAAGTAGAAGAAAAAAACAGAGAGATTTTTTTTCTAGACAACAGAAAACTAATGCCTTCCCTGAACATCACTGAAGGAACTGTCTCTTTTGCAGGTCCACCCCACCACCCTGACCCCTGAACGCTGGGGTCCTCCAGGGCTTGGTCCTTTGCCTTGTGATCTTCTCTGTCTGCACTCACTGCATTGTTGACCTGACCTATAATCAGGGTTCTGAAAATCACTTAAGTAGTGATGCCTTCCAGATTTGCATCTTTAGTGCAAATCTTCTTCTTGAACTTGTATGTCCAAATTTTTACTTCACATATCTACTTGGCTGTCTAATTAACACCCAAATCCTAACATGTACAAAGCTGAGTTCCTGATATTTCCTACCTTATCCAGAAGATGAACTGCTCTCATCAGCTTCACTGGTCAAGCAACCATCATCTCTCGTGGGGATGACCGTACTGCCTCCAAGATGATCTCCTTGTTTTTCTCTCTTTCTGTGTTTAGTTTGTACAAAACATGGCAGTGAGAGCAATCTTATTAAAACTTCAGTTAACCCATGTCACTCCTGTGCTCAAAATCCTTCAATGGTTTACAAGCTCATGCAGGAAATCCGAAGCTCTTTCCAAGAGTCCTACACCGTCTGCTTCCTTCTCCCCACCGTGCTTCTGATCCGGTTCTCCTGTCTTCTCCCTCCCACTCCGTCCCCGTCTACTGGCCTGGCCTCCTCACTATTCTCACCTCAGGGCCTTTGCACTTGTTCTCTCTGCCTGAGATACTTTTTCTTCGTCTACCATCACGACTCTCTCTCTTTCTTGCTCCAAGTCTTTACTCAAATATCATCTTTTGTGGAAGTAGACACAAACCAAATGACAACAGACAAAGACTTTTTATTCAGAGCTTGTCATAACAAAGGAGTGAGCCACCATCATTTGCATTTTGGCAGAGGCTCAAAGGCAGGCAGAAGAGTGGGAAAGCTTTGGATTGGAAACAGTGATGGCTTCAAGTGTGCCTGATTGGGGGCCGTTGTCATGGGAATGCCGGAGATGGGTTAATTACATGATTGGGGTGCATATTTGGCTTTCTCTAGTTCTTCCTGTGTTGGAAGCAATGCACAAAAATTAGAGAAGCTCCCAGTTGTTAATTGAGGCCCGGCCATTTTTGAACAATTATTAAGGATGCTGTTGTTTGGCTTCCTAGAGTATTACTAGAGAGAGCGATCTGAATTTCTGTAAGTCTGACTTACAGATAGCAGGCTGGCTTCCTGGGCTTATTATGGTAGATCAGGGCTGGTTTCCTGGGCTGGTCGCTGCAGGTCGTGGGTCAGAGTTCCATTTTTATATATGGTCTGGCCGTTGTCTGCTTGTATAATCAGTCTGTCACCTCTCAGGGAGGCCTTCTCTAATAAACTCATCTAAAATGCCAACTCTTTCCACATTCTTCCTTTTTTATTTTTTTTTAACATGTATCACTATCTATGTACTCCATATTTGCTTGCTTATCTTACTTATTATATACCTCTCCCAATGTAATGTAAACTACTTGAGACAGGAACCTTTGCAGGAACCTTTGGCTATTTTATTTATATTTATATATTATATATATTTATGTATATATATAATATATATTATCCTAGAACCTAGAGTACTATCAATATGACCCACAGTAGAAGAATACCGTTGACTAAATAAAATATTTGTTGAAACCTGTTATTAAAGAAGAATTACATTAGTTAGTAACTTTACTACAAAGAAACCTGGCAGTCAGCACCTTAACCAAGTGATCACGATTAAATCACCAATAGTAAGTCATGTCAATATCATGTACTCTTTGATACGATATAATGAGATAGCTACATCACTTCTGTGGTATTCTTCTCCAAAACTCATAATCACAATCTGATCATGAGAAAAATGGCAGACAAACCCAAATCATAAGTGCCCAAGTCATGAAACACAAAGAAAGGGAGAAATTATCACAGTTTGGAGAAGACAATTAAATACAGTGTGGGGTCCTTGCTTGGATCCTGGAAAAGAAAATGGACAAAGTTTTTCAGTAAAAAAAACTGATGAAATCCAAATAAAATCTACAGTCTAGTTAGTAGTCTTTTACTGACGTTAATTTCTTAACATCGGTATCACGGTTATAGGAGACGCAGATGTCAGGAGAAGCTGGATGAACGATGTACAGAAACTGTCTATACGAGTCTTGCAACTTTCTTTAAATCTAAAATTATTTCAAAGTGAAAAGATTTTTAAAATTAAAAATATTTCAAAAAGAAAAAGTGTGATATTAGGGACTGGTGGGAAGAGAAGACTTTTGTCTTTTCTGCTTAGTTTGTACAAAACATGGCAATGAGAGTAATCTTATCAAAACTTCAGTTAAACCATGTCCCTCCTGTGCTCAAAATCCTCCTCTAGTTCCCCATCTCATGCAGATTAAAATTCTGTATACAGAATCATTCTGAATGCACTTACTAAGCACCTACAATGTGCTAAGCGTCGTTGAAAATGCTGGTGATGCAGTATCAGAAACATTGACCCTTATACTTAAGGGCCTGGCTTACGGTCTGGTAGAGAGATGTCGACTCTATATTAAAGCTGCTGTGATTGACATCTGGACCAGGAAAAAGCAGAACGGAGGAGATATTTCCATTGTAAAGTATGTTGAGTAAAAAGAGGGTCAGCGTAGGGTCAGAGTTACCAGAGATGAGTGTTTACCCCAGGGGCATGGGCATGTTGGAGAAAGGGGTTTGGAAGGAACTGGAGCACAGCCCTGAAGTCCAGAGTCAGGCATGACGACTTCCCCCAAGGAACGTATAAACGTGAGTGCCGAGTATCTCTGATGGAGCAATGTCCTCCACCAAGCTCCGCTGATTTCCCAAAAGACGCTTTATGTGATGTTTGCTGTACAACTTTTAAGTTGATTTTCACTCTTTGTTAGTTTTATTAAATCAACCAATATACTTGAATGCCATCTTTAAAGAGAGGCATGTCTGAAAGAATTCCAGTGACCCTTAAACTTTGATGTGTTCCATTCACAATTTAAAAATAGCTCATAATTTAAAGCCTTATTTTGTTTAGATGATATTCAACTTTATTGAATAAAACGACTAAGGGAGGTTTAGGGACCTTTCCAATGGAACAATGGAAAGAAGCAGTACATCTTCTTAAGTGGCATTTTTGAATGTACAGAGTGGCTACTGATGCCTCTCATTGGGAATCCCTGTAGCTACTGAGATATGGTCTGGAAATTATTTCGAAATCTCAATGGGAAGAAGACAACATTTTTACCCACTGAATTGTTTAGTTCCATACATTGGTTCTGGTCATTACGGAATGTCAACTGGCGCATTGTTGAAACATGGAAAAGTCAATGTATATGTTTGGAAATACAGCAAAGGCTATCTAAGAAAGATTTTTCCATCCATCCATCCATCCTCTGTCCATCCATCCATCCATCCATCCAGTAATATTTACTGAGCACCCACTGCACCCCTAATACTGTGCAAGAAGGTAAGTACCAGGGAGACTTGGTCCCTCCCTTCAACAAGTATATAGCTTAATGGAGAATGTAGACAAGAAAATAAGCCATTATGTCCAGAATAACAAGAACTCAGAAGGATGAACAGAAGGGTTGGATTGGCCACAGCTTGGTTTGAGGCAGGCCAGGTGAGCTGTCACCTCTGTCTAACAGAATAGGGGGATACCAGCCACAAGGTGTGCAGCTGCTCCCTCGGTAGGGACAGTGGGGCAAGGGGGAACATTCGCACAAAGTGCCAGAGAAGCCTCCCTTCCTTGCTGCCTGGTGGCGTGTACACAACAGTCCCATAGTGGCATCAGAACGTCCTGCTGTATGAGGCTGGAGCCGTTGGGGGCCCTAAGGAACAGTTTTGGTGACAAGAATGGAAAGCTACGGGAACTTCAGTTTCTATTGCCTGGTGAACTTATTTATGCTTTCTTGCTTTACTTCTTCCCCCACCCCACCCCACCTCCCACCCCTGTCCCTCATCTTTGAGTCATGTGGTCTCTGAGGATTGAAAAGGACTAGCTGTGGGAGGCAGGGGGGTTTCTTAATCTGTACCCGTATGCATCCCTGTATCCCGCATTAGCTTATTTCCTTCATCAATACCCCAAGTGCCGCAGTGATGTCTATAAATGATCAAGAAAGCAAAAGTAGTCCCTTCTGAACTAGCAGCTTCCTATAGTCTCCAGCTCGATTATTTCCAACCAGTAAATCTTTTCATCTCTGGCCTTTGGTCCTGATGTTTTACTGCAAATTGACCAAAGGCGGACACAGACTTCGAGTCATTTTGCATTGGCCTCTCTCAGTTCTAACGGTCTTCTAAGGGATTAGTTGCAGTTCTCATCCTACCAGCTGCCATCGTACCCTGAACAGCTCTCCTCCCCAGGAGCTCCAAGGAACAGTGTCTTTCTCTTTGACTAGATGAGTCCTAAACTCCAGTCTAGTGCAGCCCTTGATGCATTTGGCAATAGAAGACAGGATTGAAAGACAGGACACCCAGTGAGCTAAGTCCCTGATTATTGTAACGATTACAGTGGAAATTGTTTATGAAGATATCAGTGATTTATTATATTTGTTGAGCAGTGGCAGACTGAGCACATTATTTCTTGCAGTTTTTAGAGGTAGAGTCAAATTACAATAAACTGCACATATGTAAAGTGTACATTTGATGTTCTGACATATACATACGCCTGTGAAACCATCACATGATCAAGAATGTGAGCATATCCATCACCCCAAGTTCCCTTATTCCTCTTTGTTTTTCACAAAAGGTGCTACGATATAGATTTCCATGGACATGAAAGAAGACGGACTCTCCAGTTTCATTAATAGATGTAACTCTTAACCGTACACCGCCATCAGAGTAAAAGGCAACATCCCGCATTGGAATCAGTTTAGCATCATTCTAACAAGACGAAGGAGCTGAACAGGTCCACAGAGAAGGACTATGTGACCCTGCCACAGACTGGACATCTAACTTAGGTTGTCAGTGAGCTATTTTGATGTGTGTCGATGGCCTGGATGAATGTTCCCCATTTCAGTGCTTCCCAAGGCTGGATTAGGGCCCCCCAAACCTCTGTGCACTCTCATAGCATCCTACCCTTATTCTTAGAATAAAATCATACCACTGTATTGCACAAGCCTATTTATTTGTTTTCGTTCTCCGCTATGATGTCGAGAACAATATTCATTCATCACTGTATCGCTGACAGAATGCCTCACACGTAGCGGAGCTCAGTGCATTCTTGTTAAAGAGGAAAATTGATGCATTTTGCTTTTCTTGAAAGCAACTGAACAGATGGCTTGGTTTAACCCTTTTCTGTGCAGGAAGGGACAGAGAGTATGCGACTGACTAGTGGCGTAAAATAGTAATGACACCTTTTACTCTAAAAGCAGCGTATTTCACCAATCAGGAGAGCTTGGCTCCCATCCTACCAAACACTGTCATCCTTAGGAAACGTTTCTTCAAGGTGATATCCATACTGAACCATGTCCAGTTTGCTGAAGGAAAAAAAAAATATGAGAGGGAGAACAGACAGAAGTTCAGTTTGTTTTTTTCTTTTATAATTAATTGTAAGAGATTTATTTGTTTGCCCACACAATCTAAGCACGGCCTACAACGGTTTGGGAATATTTGACTTTTTTTCCTTTGAAATTATCGTAAAATAGAAAAGCATTGCTTCTGAGAATTACGAAATCTCAAAAGCAGTTAGAAATTCATTTATCACGTTAACGCAGGAAGATAAACAAGGGTATTGAGCAAAGACACTCCACATTGCTTCAGCAGCTACATTTCAACTTCGGCTTTGGCTGTACTTGGGGATTCTGTGCTGATGGAAACATCGATCTTAATCCCAACATTGCATTCCAGCTTTCTCCTAAAATCCAAATTGCTCTTCAGCTTTTGCCTTTGTTTCTAAGCATGGGGAACTTAATCCTCCCTGTGGTGATGCTTGAATATCACAGCCTATTGGCTGCTTTTCATATGACCAGCCCACTGCCCACACTGCATACAAGTAACTATGTACCAATCTTCGGAGCTCCCCAAATGCTCAGCATAAAGGCTACAATAAACTTATCACGGTGTGCTGCAATTGTTTATATGTCCGAACAACTGGACTGGGACAACGCACGTAGAATTTTCATAAATTTGCATAGATAAGATCAGCTCACAGGAATATGAATTACACCCTTAAAACAAGAAGTAAATTCAATAGCCTAAAAAAAATTTAAAACTAGTTTCTACATACCTCTTTTTTCTTCCCAAGGAGAATTCAGCACAATTCAATCTAACTCTCTTTTAGAAATTCCAATTATCGTTACAATTGTATGTCCGACGATTTTCCTCAAATATTCATTTGTTCTTTCAACAAATTTTACTAAAGTGTTATTTTAACCCACTTTTAAAAGATACTAAAACACACATGCTGTCAAGAAGTTTGAAATGCAGTGAAGTTTTGCACAAAAAGCAACTGTAGCACAAATCGTTTATACAGATAGAAACTTGTGCATGGGGCATTCCAGAAGCTAGGAACACAAGCACAGAGAGCTCGCTGATTGCAAGTGAGGTAGGGGTGGTGGTCGAGCAATCTTTCATGAGGAGGCCATGCTTGAGCTGGATCTGCAGGCTGAACATGGGTTTCTATCAGGATATGTAGCAAAGAGAATCTAGACCAAGAGTGCAACACAGGAGGTCTTAGTGGAGCATGCTTAGAAGGCAGGAGAGATGTATGTCAGCAAGTGGAAATGAGCTTTAGTGGGAACGGTAAGGAAGGGTCTTGAACTCCTGCTGAGGAGTTTTGAACTTGACCCTATGGGAAATGGACAATCAGTGTAACATTTAAGCACGGTTGTAACACAGTCCTATCTACATCTTAGAGAACGATCACTTAGGTGAAAATGTAAAGCCATCTTCTGCCAAGGTTTCTAGGAATCTCAGCATATTAAAAATTAAGACTCAAAATGAATTCTGGTCAAATAAGTTTGAGAAAATTATGGAGTAAGCATACTGAAACTACTTAAGCATACTCAAACCTCTCAAAATCTTTTACCTGGCCATTTTTATCTTGATTCTCCACAAAAAGGAATATGCAACTTTTCCCAAACTTATTTCACTATAGAAACTTTTGTTTTTCCCTTCATCAAATATCTCATAGGATTAAGGCTTCCAAGAATATGCTTTGAGAATGCATGTGTAGAGGGTGGATTGGGCATTACAGTGTGCTGCAATTGTTATATGTCCGAACAACTGGACTGGAAAATTTATAGAATTTTCATAAATTTGCATAGATGAGATCAGCTCACAGGAATATGAATTACACCCTTAAAACAGGAAGTAAATTCGATAGCTTAAAAAAAATATTATGAAAATATTAAAGCAGCTCTGTTTGCAGATAAACTATGAGAAGACCCAAACCATGTTCAGCTCTTTGAACGGCCACAGCGGTCAAGTCTTCGCGTGGTGCATCTACTTGATTCCTGCAATATTAATCCATTGGAGTCACAGAGCTTAACTTGATGAAACTTTTCAGAAGGTGTTACTCTAATACTGCACTAAACTTAAAGCCTCCTCCCCATTGAGAATCACGGTGTGTATAGTCATCCCCTCTATTGATGGGGAATATGTTCCAAGCCCCCCATTAGATGCCTGAAACTGCAGATAGAACTGATCCCTAAATATACTATGTTTTTCCCTATACATACTGTAGGGAGCTAAAGCTCCCCAAAGTCAAAAGAGTGCATGGTTTATCTCGGGAGGCCTGCTTGCATAAAAAGGAAAAGGCTGGTTCTGTGGAATTCCAGGAAGAAGAAGATTAAGTATAGATAAAGGGAGTGTCAAAGGAAGTGTCGATTGTACCTTGATCTTCAGGATGTTACTTTAATCATGTTATCTTGGGAGACCAAAAGGAACAGATTATGTATAAAAAATAGGATAAGAAATAAACTCAGAGAGACAGTTGTGAGATCTGTTCTCCCTCCTGCACCCTGTCTGTCTTCTCTTTTTTCTCAGTCCCCGCTCCCCCATTCAGGTATCCGGTTTGAATTGGTCGGCTGGCTTCCGACAACATACGTACCTATGATAAAGTTTAACTCATAAATTAGGCAGAATAATAGATTAACAACAATAACTAATAATAAAATAAAATAATTATAGCAAGACACCTTAATAAAGATATGTTCCCGTGTCTCTCTCTTTCTCAAAAATATCTGGAATTTTCCATTTAATATTTCTGGACCATGGTTGACCATGGGTAACTGAAAGCACAGAGGTGAAACTGCAGATAAAGCGGGGACAACTGGACGGTCAGCTTTCCATGCTCTTCATGTTTTCTCTGGAGGAGACCCAGACTGTGAATATTTATAAACACTGGGTGATCACCAAACAAGTTATGTTTGTCTTTGGATTATATTTCTTTACTTATATTTGAATAGAGACCCATGTGACATTTAGGGAATAGATGATGCTCTAATAAACCTAACAAAGCTGTACTGTCAAGACTTGACTTTGAAGGAGCCAGGAAGCTACCCGGGATTTTCATCCTGCCCTTGCAGAGTTCCTGCCTGCTTCCCACACGGAGCTGTGAGGGGAGAGAAAGCAGCACCCTCCAGGCACGCCCGCCTGAGCTCCCAAGGGGCATGCTGCTCTAAGTTCAGTCCTTAGTGAAGGGATTCATGAGGCAATTATGTATTTTGTTTTTAGTAAAGTTGTGTCAAGGCTATAGAGTCATCCCTTCGAATAACCACTTTAGGAAAGCTGAATGCTAATAAATGCTATTATTACCGTTTCCATTGCAAATATGTACTTAGAAAGCATTTAAAATCTAATACAGAACCACTATGAAGGTTGTGTGACTTCACTTGAAATGACACACAGACTTTCCCTTTGAGCATCATCAACACAGAGGGAGTGTGTTGCTCTGCTATCCTTCCTCCCACCGAGAGCTGCTGTATTGCGTAGGCCTGTGACAGTGATCTCCTTACCCACTGGACAAGTGACACTTTGGTCTTTGCCATAGTTAAGATCAAAGGATTAGGACGCCTTTGAAACGAGTCCACTGTGCCTTTATTCGAGCACCTGAAATGCCTTGATGTTATTTATAGTCTCCTGACTGTCCTCTCTACTCTGAATTTTGAGGTAGCTTTCGATTTTCCCTGACAAAAAGATTGTTTTGCATAGGCTGTGCTAGAACATTTGCCTTCTACTGAATGTGCTATTCATTCATCGATGGCAGTTTCTGAAGTGTTAATGGGAAAACTGAACACCTGTCTAAACTATTAAAAATTACTGAAGGTCAAAGATGAGCAACTTGCTCTGTTCTTATGCATCTTCCATCCTGGTAAAAAAAATGTTTGTGATTTACCTTTACTCAAGATTAATGAGAAGGTAAAAGGGTTATTATTGAGACACACCCAATCCACTTAAGGAACTGCAATCTCCACACTAAGAGACTGGTTATAGTTGAAAGAAAAAAAGAAGACAAAGAAGTAAGAAAGGAAGGAAAGAAAGCTAGGAGGACACTGTTCGTAAATTCTGAAGAATTGGGATAATTCTATACCAACTAACCAAAGGCTGTACAAGAAATAAGAAGCAAAATTTAAGCTCCTTAAACCCTAGGAAACAACACTTGTATACTAAGACATTTTACATTGTTGTTGTTATCTCATAAATCTTGAGTTAATTATTTTCAGTTATCATATATTAAAATGAATATCTTTCCTCCTGGGGAAAAAAATGTTTTGTTTTGTTTTTGTTTTGTTTTCTCAAAGCAAGCATCAATTTTCTATCAGGAAAGGTAAAGACTTTGAATCATTTTGAAATGTTTTACTTTGTGTTCTGAACGATCATGGCTATACCTAAAAAAAGAAACTGAAGCAAATAAGTGAATGTTTAACAATGTTACCTATAATTAAATGGGTGCATTAGGAATGCCACTCGATATTAAACATTCTGGAGTCATTGACAAAAAATGTACATTTATGACTTTGACCATCATTAAAGACTTGGATCAAATACAGCCTATGAAAATTTTCCTCAATTTCTCAATCTACATATGCAAAATTAAACATTATCTATTTCATGTCTCTAGTCTACCTAAGAGTACCATACATAATTAGATGGATAGTAGATAATAACACTAATTACATTTATTGCAATGTTCAGAATGCAATACTTGCAATCACAGTCTACTGTGAGATGTTCCACAGTGACAGAAACGAGTTATTTCTACTTCTATCCCCTGTGCCTAAAACAGAGCCTAGTACACAACAGGTATATGTGTCAGGTCATTTGCTTTTTAAACATCTAGTGAAATAAATGATTAAATATATTCAGTGTGACAATATATGATTAAATATATTCAGTGTGACAAAAACTATGACAATATCTCTTAAATCTATTCGCATAGAAAAATGGAATCATCATTCACATCCTAAAATGCAATACTCACAAATGTCCTGAAGCCTTTGGTTTCCACATTTTAACACAATGGATACAAATTCTAAATATACCAAATGACTGCTTATTTTTATTGTAAAGATTTAAACTCAAAAAGTGGTACATCCCCTATATTCAGTAGCCTCTAACAAGGCATAGTTGTTAGAACAATGAAAGATATTTTGACACTATCAAGGTCTTATATGAATTAAAGTCAAATCAAAGAAGCTCTAGAAAAATGTTATCTCTCTTTACATATAGAGAAAATAAGAATCATTTCAAAAGGCAAAGGCAAAGATGATACCAGGAAAAGATTTGAAAGAGATTAAACATATATAGAGAAAAGTTAGGTAGATATAATAAAAACAAGGGAAAATGCTATAAATGCTATATACTGCATAATCCAATCCGATATCCACTAGCTTCATTTGACTTTGAGAAATTAAAATGTGGTTAGTCCAGATTGAACAGTGCTATAAGTATAAATATATATACATTTTGAAGATAGTGTAAAAACATGTAAACTATTTCATTAATAGATGCCAACTTATTTAACATAGTATTAGAAGTTCGAGGCCAGAAGTCGGACAAGAATAAAATAAAAGGCATTCAAATAAGAAAGGAAAAAGAAAACTTCTCACTACTGCATAGTACTATATATAGAAAACCCTAAAGACCCCACAAAAAAACTATTAGAACTAAGAAACAGATTCAGTAAAGTTGCAGGATACAAACCTAAAATAAAGAAATCTGTTATGTTTCTATACACTGATTATGAACAATCAGAAAGAGAAATTAAGAAAACAATCCTATTTATTAGTGCATCGAAAAGAATAAAATACCCAGGAATAAATTTAACTAAGGAGGTAAAAGCTCTTTACTCTGAAAACTATAAGACATTGAAGTGAAGAGGACATAAATAAATGGAAGGGCATACCATGCTCACAGATTGGAAGAATTAATATTATTAAAATGTCCATACTACCCAAAGCAAACTATAGATTCAATGCAATCCCTATAAAAATACCAATGGCTTTTTACTCAGATCTAGAACAAATAATCCTCAAATTTATGTGGAACCACAAAAGACCCCTAGTAGCCAAAGCAATGTTGAGAGAGAAGAACAAAGTTGGAGGGATCTTGCTCCCTGATTTCACACCATACTACAAAGCTATAATAATCAAAGCAATATGGTACTGGCACAAACACAGACACATAGATCTACAGAACAGAACAGAGAGCCTAGAAATAAGCCCTCATTTATATGGCCAATTAACCTATAAGAAGAGAGGCAAGAATATACAATGGAAAAATGACAGTCTCTTCAATCAGTGGTGCTGGGAAATTGGACAGAGACGTACTAAAAAATAAAACTGGACTACACTCTCATACAATATACAAAAATAAAGTCAAATGGATTAAAGACAAGAGTAAAACTTGAAACCATAAAGCGCTTAGAAGAAGACGTAGGTAGTAAACACTTTGACATTGGTCTTAGCAATCTCTTTTTTGTATATTTCTCCTCAGACAAAAGCAATAAAATTGAAAATAAACAAATGAGACCACATCAAACTAAAAACCTTCTGCACAACAAAGGAAACCACCCACAAAATGAAAAGACAGCCTACTGGATGGGAGCAGATATTCACAAATGATATATCCAATAGGGGTTAATGCCGAAAATATATAAGAACTCATACAACTCAACATCAAAAAAAATAAATAAATAAATAAACACCAACAATCCAAATAAAAAATAGGCAGAGCATTTGAATAGCCATTTCTACAAAAAAGACATACAGATGGCCAACAGATATATGAAAGGATCATCATTGTCACTGATCATCAAGGAAAGGCAGATCAAAACCACAGTGAGATATCACCTCACATCTGTCAGAATGGCTGTTGTCAAAAAGTCAACAAATAACGAGTGTTGGCCAGGATGTGGAGAAAAGGGAACCCTTGTGCACCATTGGTGGGGTTATACATTGGTGCATCCACTGTGGAAAACGGTATGTAGATTCCTCAAAAAATTAAAAAACAGAATTACTCTGTGACCTGGCAATTCCACTTCTGAGCATTTATCCAAAGTAAACAAAAACATTATAGCCAGATATGGAAACAACCTAAGTGTCTATCAACATAGGAATGGATAAGGAAGATGTGATATACGCACACACACACAATGGAATATTACTCAGCGATAAAAAAGAAATCTCGCTATTTGTGATGACATGGATGGGCCTAGAGGGTATTATGCTAATTGAAATAAGTTAAACAGAGAAAGACAGATCCCATATGATTTCACTTCTATGTGGAATCTCTAAAAACAGAAGAAATAAAACATAAACAGACTTAGAAATGAAACAATCTGATGACTGCCAGAGGGCAGGGTGGTTGGGGGATGGATGAAAAAGGTGAAGGAGAATAGAGGTACAAAATTCTAGTTATAAAAAAAAATAAGTCACGGAGATGTAGGGTACGGCACAGGGTATATAGTCAGTAATATTGTAATAACTTTGCACACTGACAGATGATTACTATACTTAGTGTGGTGATCACATTGTAAGGTATATAAATGTCAAACCACTATATTGTACACCTGAAACTAGTATAATATTGTATGCCAAATATATTTTAATATTTGTTAAATTAACTTCACCTATTTCTTTTTTTTTTAATGTGGCTACCAGAAAATTTTAAAATGTATGTGGCTCATTTGTATTTCTATTGGATGGCATTGCTATATAGAATCATTTTTTCTTTTCTAATTTTTTTTCAGTTTAAAATTGGCTTTAATTAAATGGATTTCACCTCCTAGCTGCATGCAGGACTAGACATTTTTTAAAGTTTTTCTCTTATAAATTATAACAACCTCATTTTAAAATTCATTGATTAGCTTTCAGGACAGTATGTAAAACACCAACCGGGGGGGAAAATGAGCTGAAAGCAAATTAGTGAGGAATGACCTTATAACCCAGAATCTGTCTGTCCAGAGGCAAGAAGACAGTTTGGGATGACTTAGGGTCAAACCAAGCCCTGGGACCACTCAACGTGGTAAAGATGAAGGTAGGATGGGCACATTAGGCCAGAAGCCATGAAGATGACTATATTATTGTGAAAAAATGGGCCAGAAAGAAATTCTCCCTGTCAGAGAAAAAAATCCTTTAAGGAATCTTTACTCTCTCCACTGGAAAACAGACATGTAATAGGGAGTATTAACACATTCAATATCTGGTTCTTATAGTTAAAATTATAAATCTCTGAAAAACATTCATCAAAAAATTGGTATGAACAAGCTTTATTAAAAAGTTTTAAAAAGGATGTAATTACAGATAAAGCAGAGATTACAAAATTCAAAGAGAATATTATGAATAACTTTGTGTCATTAAACCTTAAAGCTATATTAAACAGTCAGTGGCTTAGTATAACATAATTTACCAACTCCGATTTAGAAAGATATAAGCTTCAAGAATTTTACAATAATTGAAGAAATTAAATCAATTTAAAATCGACTCGCAAGGAAGACACCAGGCCCAGATAGGTAAATTCTATCCACTTTTCAAAGAATGGATTATTCCAGTATCTTATACATCCTTTAGGGAAATTACAAAATGTTAATACTTACCAAATAATTTTGTGGGGCGACAGTAACTTCAATCCTCAAATTAGGCAAGGACAGTTTGAGAAAGAAAATTTAAATACAATCTGTAAATATACATGTGAAAATTCTAAACAAATTGTTAGCAAATCCAGCAATGTATTCTTTCTAATCCTTGTGAGTTGAGTTAATTCCGAGATTCCATACTGTGTACTTTTATTTATATGAACTTCTAGAAAAAGGCAAAACTGTAGTGATGATGGTTAGCACATCAATGGTTGCCAGGAGTTGAAGATGGTGGGAAGGAACCAGGTTCAATAAACACAAAAATGTGTTAGACTACGAGAACTCTTCTACCCTTGATTGTGGTGATTGAAAGCCTGAAGATATGAATTTCTTAATAAAAAGAAAGATTGAAAGGATTCCCACTAGCCCAATCTGGGCAACACTGGCAAAGTACAATCCACTGAATAAGTTAAGAACCCATGAGATGATACTAATGATGAATGAATAAATGAAAGAGAGAAGGAAAAACTCTTTCTTATAGTATAATGCTAACTAATAAATGTTAAAGAAATGATAGAATTTTAAAAATATCACTATTTTGTAAATAACATAGTTAACACAGATTGAGGCAAAAATTATTAATAGATGCTAAATCTAGCAGGAAAGTAGAGTCTCAAATAACTCCCTACAGTCTACGGCCATGCCACCCTGAACAAGCCCGATCCCATCTGATCTCGGAAGCTAAGCAGGTTCGGGCCTGGTTAGTACTTGGGTGGGAGACCACCTAGGAGGACCAGGTGCTGTAGGCGTAAAAAAATAAAATATAAAGAATTGTAAGCTGACAAGGTCCTTGCAATCTGTGAAGTCAACCAAGGGTTGCCTTGCCTAAAAAAAAATATATATATATATCTCCCCACAAATTGCTGTTAATTACAAAAGAAAAATTAATATCTGTGGAGTGGATCAATGGACAACACCTTAATCAAGTGATCAAAATGATCATCGCCAATAAGGAGCAAACAGACATTCTGTGTCTCTTGGATGCAATATCCTAAGATGAACACGATGTCACCTAGGTCATGTTCTAGCAAAAATCATGAACTATCATATGGACCCAAATCAAGGGACATTCTGTAAAATATCCCTAGCCTAATTTTTTAAAAGTATCAACATTGTTTAAGATAAACCAAAGCTGAGGAATTAGTCCAGAATAAAGGAGAATAAAAACAGATAACCAGCTAAATGTAACTTTTCATTCTGGACTGGAACCTAAAAAAAAAGAATGCTATAAAGTATATAAAGTACTTTTGGGGAAAATTGCTAAATTGGAATACTGGCTTTAGAATAGATCAAAAATACTAATATTACATTTCTAAATTTGGCAACTGTATGTTGGTTCTATTAGTCAGTAGCCTTATTCTTAGGATATTAAAGGGTAAAGAGGCATGATACATGCAACCTTTACTCTCAAATGACTCAAAAATGATAAAAAAATATTTGAAAAAGAAGATGATAAGGCAAATGTAACAAAATATGAATAGTTAGTGAAACTCGGTAAAGATTATAAGGAAATTCTTTATACTATTCTTGCAACTTTCTATAAGTCTGAATTTAGCAAAAAAAAATTTTAAACTTAAAATTCATTATATACTAATATGAAACAATCTCCAAAATATATCATTGGATAGAATAACTAAGGTGCAAAAGAGTATGTATGACATGTTACTGTTTATGTAAAAAATATATACACACATAATACGTATACACACATGCATGTGCACACAAATATACAGATGGACATAAACACACACGTGTTTCCTTGGATATGAATAGACCGTACCCCAAAAGATAAAGTAGGAATTGACAACACTCTGCCTCTGGAGAGAGGAATTAAAGATGAGAAGATTTTTCACTCTACACTTAATTGATCCTCTTGAATTTTAAACTATTATTCAATCCAGATAATAAATACATGTAAAAAGATTGAAATGTCCATCAAGTCATACTGGTGAGAACACGGAACAACGGAAGCTCTCACACACTACTAATGGAAGTGTAAATTTGTGCAATGCCTTTGGAAAATAGTGTGACCTTATCTTGTAAATGGGAACATATTCGAAGTCTGAGAAGCTCATGGTCAGCAATTCTGCTTCGAAATGGATATGACCCCTGCAAATATACACTGACAGTCACGTGCAAGAAATACCATGGTAGCGTTGTTCCCGGTAAAAAAACGGTGGGCGAAACTCAAATCTAGTTGGGCAGGAAACGGGCGAATCTGTGATACACTGGATTAGTAAACAGCAGTGGAGATGAATGAATTTTAGCTGCCTGTAAAAGTATTATGAATCTCACGAGTGAAATGTTGAGTATAAAGCAAAGGCACACGCACGATGACGCCATTTTATAAATTTCCAGTAATATAAAATGTAATCATGTGTTTGTTATATTGTACGTGGAGGGATTTTAAACACACAGCTGCAGATATGAATTCTCTCTGACAAAGGGAGGCAGGTACTGCGGGGAATGGGAACACGAGGAGCTTCGGCCTCTATGGTTTGGGAATATTCTACTTCTTAAAGCGAGTGCTGGGTCTATGGATATCTGTTTTACTATTTTTATCTACAAATATATACATTTCACATATCTTTAATGAACTAATTTGTTAAAAATAAATAATTTAACAAGACGAAACATTAAGAATGCTTTTTAAAGAGAAAGCGAAAAAAAACATGCAGCGGACAGGGAGAATATAAATTGCACCCAGGGCTGGAATAATGCAGGCAGAATGAAGCCCCACCAAATCTGTGGATGAGGAGAGAGACGATTATCAGATGGCGGCATTCTTATCTTGCTGGGGTCACCCCCTTTATGTCCCTGACAGAGGAGTGAGGGAGGGGAGGTCTGGGCTAATAGGGAAAGGGGACAGCTTGGGATTCGAAGCAACAGCTAAGGTAAGCCTCACTTTCAGGCTGACTGACAACATTCACTTATTCATTCAACGAACGCCATTGCGTGTCCAGGCACAGAAGCCCAATGAATGAGAGGAGCATGGCCTCCTCCTCTAAGAACCCTCTGGCATGTCGTCTGTGAGCGTCTTATTGCGGCCTGTTCCCATCCTCAGGAAGCTAACCACGTTTTCCTTTTCTTTCCACTCTAGGGATAACTTCTGACATTTTGCCAGCCAGTAATATCAACTCCACAAATTCAAATGCTTTGGGGACATCTCCATTTACATACTCCACAGCTACACGTCGGAGAAATAAAACAATCCTACCAAGAAGAGACCCCTCTGTACCCATACAGAAGAGAGAAACAAGTTAAAAATGAGGTTTACCAGATTTACATGCATGTAAAGGTTAGCAGGAACGTGCCTACAATGTCTGGACAGAATTTCACATAAATTCATTTATAAAAGTAGAGAAGAAAACAAGTAAAACCTTTTTTTTCTTTATCTGTGTTAGAGACAAGAAGACATATCTCTTGCATGTGATTGTCACATGTATACCCTCTGAGGGACTCCTGAGTTCCTTTTGGAGGTTCTGTTTATAGCTTCAAGGGTCAGAAGGCTCAGGACCTCGCCTCATAAAACTCAAAGTCAGAAGTTTTTTGAGGACCCCTGTATTTTCAAGGCGACACCTTAAGCAGTAGAGGGTGGGGAGGCAGTCTCTTCCCTACTCTTCATGGAGCAAAGTATGACATTCTTACCCTGACATTTGAAAGCTTGATCACCTTACCCTTACCTACTACAAATGCATTATTTTCTGAACTGATACAGTCTCTTTTCCTTCAGCTTCCTCTGAGTTCTTACCTCCATATTACCGGGAATTGTGCTGTGAAACCAAGTCTTTGCCCCAATCTGACAATGTGACATTACCTCTGACTCTGTCTCCTTTCCAGTCGCCCTTCTCATTAGAAAGTCCTGGCCATTCTTCCTCCCAAATATTTCTCGGTCCATGTCATCCTCACGCCCTCGCTGCCCTGTCAGATTCACGTCCCCTCCTCTGGGGTCAGCGGCAGCCATTAGCAGCTCTCCCCACTCCCAGCATGAGCTCCGTGGGGATGAGGGGGTTTGCAGGAACAGATGTAGAAGCCTGGACGATTTGTATTCGTTTCTTTTTATCAAAAGGAGGATTTAATAGAAAATTCAGTCATGAAAAAAGTTGTTCTTCAGTTCCATCCTCGTATCTTTATATTCCAGTTTCTGTGCTTCTCCATTTTAGGAATTAAACTTTCCTTCCCTTTCTCACATGTCATGATTCTTTCACTTTTCTTTTTCAATTATTAGTCAAGCACCCCTAAATCCTAACAAGGTTAGAATGTCATAGAACGTCAAACAGCAACGTGTGGGCTTTATTGGCCAAGTGCCGTTGGTTGCTTCTTTGGAATGAAAAGGCTCATGTGATTCTGCAGACTCTCGGTAATGGATCAGGGCGGCAGGTGCTCAGTACTGTACTGCGCTGACGGCAAAGAACAGATGAGGAAGGCTCCTGAATGAGAAAAAAAGTGTTTGGGGTATAAAATGTAAAACTGGTCAGTTTGTGGGATACTCGTGGCAAAGGCCTTAACAGAGCACATTTTTTCCCCCCTATAAAATAATTCACCACAGGCTTGTGTATCTTGGAAGGCCTTGGGGCGTTGTGT
>NW_006438867.1:4699000-4708083 GCF_000325575.1 Pteropus alecto
AGCCAGACTGTTGCTGACTTTGGTCGTTTCTGCTCGTGTAAAGAGACAAGTGTGACAGGGATTTTGTTGTTGTAGTCATCATCTTTAATTACTTCTGATAGTGGCAGGCCATTTATTTTCTGAATTTTAAGCCCCGGTGGCTTCAAGTAAAGAAAGAAAAGTTGCTGTCATTGTTTTTTTTTTTTTTTTTAATTGATTCATTGAAATCTTATGAGAAGAAAATATGTCATATAGTTGTCATCTTTGTGGAGTCATTTGTATTCCTTTTCTAAAAGCCATGTCAGTGTTTCCATTGCAAATCAGTCCTTTTATAGATTTATAACTGTCATAAAACATCCCAGGGATGGAAATGTGCCACCTACACATTTTTTGGTTCACCCGCCGCATGGTGTAATTAATATTGCTACTTTTGCTTTACTCAATCTTAATCATCAAAAAATAGGAATGTCAAACACCAATACTTCTAGCCTGGCACCTGGCGCTCTATTTTACGGCAACAGAAAAAACAAGTTCAAGTGCAGAGTGTATACCTGTCCCCTGTCCGTAGAAAAGGCAAGTAAGACTCCCCCTAGGAGTGACAGACCACCCCTTTCTCTTCAGGGCTCCACCCACTGGCACAAAAGCCAGGTTATTTACCAAGAACAGGAGGCATTCTGTGGACAGGCGATGATGTGGCTGCACTGCCCCTTCATCTTGCTGAGAGGAAAGCAATCTCATGAGTCCCTGCTCTCCGAATGTCCTGGGAAGTCCTCGGAATGTCACATCGCTCTTTGTTATCTACAAACTTATGTTTCCCTTAATGGCACACACTTCTAATATGAGTGATTTACGCATTACATTCCTGAAACTAGGTATAGCTGGCGTTCTGGAAGCAGATCTATCCAACTCGGTTTATAAGTAAACACCCAACAACTTAGAACTTCAGTTTCCTCATTAGTAAAATGAGCATAACAATCGGGCATTACTTTTTCTCTTTTTGTTTAATTTTAAGGTAACACCCGCACACGGTAAAGAGAAGAAAAATCAAATACGACATCAGGATACACAGAAGGGGAAACGTGTCTCCACCGCGTATCTGATTCCTGCTTCCACGCTTTCCCGCCTCCCCTCACCAGCTACCCTTACTGGCCTCCGGTGAGTCTTTCCAGAGCAAGTCTTTGCTATATGCGCATGTGTGAACAGACGACTACATCTACATGCTTTTCGGTTTATTCCAGACAATATTTCCAGAATATTACGTTATTTTAACGTAATATCGCTATTTTGTTTCTATTTCTAATGATTCCTTTTCTTCTTTGTATTTTGTTCTCTTCAGCTCTATGCGCTATCAAGTCCTGACTTCTTTATAAGTATGTGTCAGTCATCTTCTAGGTGGGCTAGGGTTTCCTTCATGAAATGAGTTTCTGGGACCACATCTCTCAAAAATCAAAATAGTACTGTGCTGTGTGCAACCAATGGCACTTGATCAAAACTGCATAAATGACTAAAAGCGTGAACACGTGATATTTCGATTATGACACTCTCAAGTAGCTCTTTTCACGGTAGCTGTAGGACTACCAAATTTTTTATTTTTGCATGCAAATAATAATTTGGCTCTATATTTCACGCATGCCAATTTAGCATTTTTACCTCTAGTAAACTTTTTACTGACGGTTTTTTGATAACTGTTATTGTGTCTTTCCAGAACCAATTCTCTAATTTTTTGACACCAACTGGATGTCCTATAATTCGCTATGTAGAGGTAGCTCACATGCCATAGATTAAGTGCTCAGTCCCACTAGACTGGCCCTACTTCATACACCAGCCGCTAATGGGGTCCCTAGGCTACCCACACTTCTGCCTGGCTGACTACAATTTTGGGAGTCCCCGCAACCTCTCCCCGAGTTACAATAATTTGCTAGAATGATTTATAGAGCACGGAAAAGCATTATATTTCTGATTACATTTTTATTATAAAGTGTATAACTGAGGGAGCCAAATGGAAGAGATGCACAGGGCAAGGTATGAGGGGAGGGAGGTATAGAGCATCTGTGCCCTGTCCAGATCTGCCACCTCTCAGCACACTGAAGTGTTCACCAGCCCAGAAGCTCTCTGAACCTCATGGTTCAAGTTGTTCAAGAGGTTTGTATTTTTTTTTTAATCAAAGTTTCATTACGCAATATATAGACATGATTAGTAAATTCATTGGCCATTGGTATATCTGATCACCTAGCTAAACAGGGTTTTGTGATGTTGCTAATTAATTGTATTCTTTCCTGTTTATGAGTTTTTTTCTACTTCTTGCTGGTCTTTATACATGTTTATTCCTTGCCTTATTGCATGCATTAGCTAGAACTTCCCACACAACATTGGGTACTAAAAATGATAAGAGATCCTTTTGAACCTAATGGGACACACTTAACACATCACTGTTAATTGTGTTGTTGGTTCTGAATTTCTGGTAGATTATCTTTTATGGAATTAAAGAAATTTCTTTCTATAATATGAAAAGTTTTCTGAAATAATAGGTATCTATTTTACCAAATTCATTTTAGCATCTATTGAAATTATTATGCTTGACTCTTTTAATCTGTTAATATAATGAACCACGATGGTATATTTCTCATGTTAATGTAGCTTGTGATGCTTGAGTAAACACTTCTTGGTCTTTTAATATATTTAATGTTTTATTTTAAATTTTCACACGCATATTCACAAATTAGAATGACTTAGACCTTTCTCTTCTGTTGCTAAATTACCTAATTTACAAATAATAAGTTTAGAATCTCCTTCGGATACACAGATTTACACTAACTGATTTCTCAGTTATATGCATTTAGAAATGCAAACATGGAGTGGCCGTTTAATAATTAAACGTAGAGTTACAAACTCAAAACTGTACACAGACCAGGAAAATATCATACATGACTGAGACAACCTACACAAGGAACATGGCAGCAAATACGGCAGAGAAGCCCAGGAACCATCTAAACAAACAGCCTCTACATGGGTCCAGCCTCTACACAGGTCCAGCCTCTACATGGGTCCAGCCTCTACATGGGTCCAGCCTCAACATGAGTCCAGCCTCTACAGGGGTCCAGCCTCTACACGAGTCCAGCCTCTACATAGGTCCAGCCTCAACATGAGTCCAGCCTCTACACGGGTCCAGCACCGCAGGCAGAAACGTGGGCACACTACTGCCAGTGTTTAAATACTCGTGAAGACTCAGCTCAAGTAAAAGCTGAAAAGAAAAAGAAAAGTTACTCTCTGGGCCTCGTTTGTGAATTTTGAGTTAGATAATAAATCGTAGGATTAACACACATGTGCACATAAGAAAAGTCTCACTTATTTTTTTTAGCCAATCAAAATTAAAAAAAAAAAAATTCCTGTGAACTGCCCATCAAAAGACAAGCAGAGAGCTTTAACGAAAGCTGAGAAAAGGCAGGCTGCTTTAAAAATTAGAGAATAATTTAAAATGTAAGAAAGCAGATGTGATTCTGAAAGACAATGAGATCACTGAGAAATACTTGCTAATAAGGTTTTTATGTACAGTGATAAAAATGAAAATCTTGAATTGCCTTCAGATCTCATAATCAGCCAAATAAACCTAGACATGACAGTGAATCATTATATTTGGGCTCAGATGAAAACTATAATTCTCTAGGTTAAAAGCAGAAAGTTAGAAAGCAGAAAACTGCAGACATTTCTTGGAAAATATAAGCAAATGCACTGAATAACTCTTAGTTGATATAAATTCCACATCTTCCATAACAAAAAAATAAAAATAAAAAAATCACTACACATACTCTCTTGAGACCCAGCTTTCAGCTTTTACTGGATATAACTAATATGTACCCTTGGCAACCAGAGAAATGGTAAGAAGAGGTAAAAGAAAGAAATCCAGGACTTCGAGCATCCACATACATGCAACACACACTGACACATACACACAGAGGGATGTCATTTGTTCTCTGAGCCCCCCAAGTCTTTTCCTGTTCCCCAGTAGAAGCCCCCTTGGCCATAGATTCTTTTGAGGGCCATTTTGCTTTTCTTGCTAGAGTCTAGAGTGTTGCTTTTCCATCCATGATCATGAACTTGGTGATGAGGCTTCACCAGGTTCGATGGCCCACCCGGCTTTTGTTCTGGACGCTTGTTAAATAGCACATCGAGAAATGCTACAGGAAAGGCGGAACATTTACTAGCACATCAGCCCTGTCTGTGCTGTCTCCGAGGAGCACATGTCCTTCTAAGGTCGCCGAGCGTCCTATCCCAGTGATCTCACGGTGTCCAGCCAGAAGGAGCACTTTGCCTGACCCAGCAGCGGTGTGGCGTATTAGTTCGAGTATGTGCAGTAACACATAGACTCAACATGTAACGCTTCCGAATGGTAGAAATTTCTCCTTTCTGTGATAGGTTAGGGTGGCCCAAGGTGGTTCTGGTCCGTGGGTTTAGTCCACTCCACTCGGTCATTCCAGGCGCCAGGCCGGTCATGACTGTCATCTCTGACACACGTCCTCCAAAGTCAGCAAAAATGGGAAGCCGTGTGGGAGATTTTTATGCCAGACCTAGATAAGATAAACATCTCTTCTGCTCATATTCCATTAGCTACAATCCAGTCATCTGGCCACACCAAACTGGAAGGGCCACTGGAAAATGGCCGAGTGCTGGGAAGGAGAGTGATCGGATTTGGTAAATAGTTAGCAGCCTTGGTACAGACAGAGCTGCCAGGGGAGAAACAGCAGCTGGACCAACTGCCCCTGGAGACCTCTTAGGAAAAGTTGACCCTCTTTCTCTATAGTTTTTTTTTTTTTCTTTTCCCATTTCTCATTTTAAAAAACTCCTGTAGTGCTCATCCCATAGATTAGGGACCAAATTGCTGGGTTTGAATATGAGCCACATATTTTGCAGTTGAGCATTTAGGCACTTAGAAATGCTCTTTCCCCTGCCTCCCACACTGAGAGACATGCTTGCCCCATTCAAAGCATGGAGAATACAGAAGACCCTGAAAACGCGATCTCTGCGGTGTGGGAGCGTGCCAAACTGAGTTTTCGGAAGAAAGGAGACACGATCATAAGCACGATAAAGGTGACATAACAATATACAATTAAATATCCTTTCCTTATAAGAACAGGGCAAGCAATGTACTATGGCTGGGGATGTTCCTGGTCACGCCTTATGCACACAGCATGCCTGAGTGTCCTAGGGGTGAAGAGGGAAATCATTGAAAGTTGATTACATTTTAATCAGAAAACTTTACTAATTCTATAACCAGTGACTTTAGATTAAAAAAAAGGAAAAAAACCCTCACACCTGGAAAGCTTGGCCGTGTGAGATTTATTTGTGTGTCTTCTAGGTTTCTCTTTTTGCATGAGTAAAAAAAAAAACTAATTAAATTGTATTTCATTTTCCCTTCCATCCTCCTTCATAAAATAAAGACATCAAAGGTGGAATTACCCTGGTGAGAGCGCAGGGAAATGAGGATTCGCTAGCAACTATTTAATCAAAGTGTTACCGAGATCCATCTGTAGCTTTAAAAGAGATTTTCTTCCAACTTTTGCTCTACTGAAATGCAGTATAAAACTGCATTCAACCACGAATTCTTCGAATTCAATAAAAGGAAATGTAAAAAGATATTTTCTTCAAATGCCTCCAGCTGGCCATCTGCCACAATCACATACAGGCCTCCAAATGGTTTTCTACTGACAATAATAGGATATATAAAGAATATTACTGCGGAGAGATTGGAGAACGCAGGGGACACGGTGACCCTCGCCTTGGATGGGAACGCGAAGGCAGATGTGGGTGTGCAGCCAGCTCCCAACTGCTGTGGCACGTTGCTCCCCTGTCTCCGATGGACAGAGGACAGCTGATTAGCTGCTGACCTTTGGCCCGTGGAGGGCGACCCCACACGGCATAGACGGCGGTACAATTATTGCAATAATTCCGCAAAGTGGGCGTTTTAAAAAGAGATTGCCTGTAGCTGCTGCTCCAGTGTCCCCGCCCGTGACCTCGCACAGGGCAGTGCCTAAGGGAGGCGAGTCCACCACGCCACCCCCTATCCCCTCAACGCCCCCCACACCCCGGCCAGCCAGGGCTGCAGGGAAAAGAGGTCCCCCAGTCCATCACATCACGTGTCTAGACTCCGGCCTTGCTCTGGAAGCGCTCTGGAGCAGGCCAGCCCCTCGCAAATCCCGGATTGATTGGACTCTGAGCCTCGGGTCAGTAAACCCTCAGAAGAGGCAGCCCGGTAAGGCGGGACCCTGGAAAGGAAAGATATAGGTTCACAGCACAGATCTGCCTCCGACCCCTCCCCCAGGGATGCCGAATAAATCCCCTCCTTGAGCCCCAGTTCCTTCATCTGGGCGGGAGAATCACCGACATGTCCACTCGGGATTGCCGTGTGGAGTGACTGCGATGCCTTTGAAAGGGCTTGGAAAACAGCCATGTGTTATAAATATTGAGAGATCCCGACATCGGGGTCCTATTTCTATAGGGAGAATTGCACATTCATCAAGCAGTTTTGAGGAAAACGAGCAAGCAGACAAAAAATGCCAAACGACATGGTAATGACATGGATGCTTCTCGTTTGCCTAAGCACATATTCACAGTCCATGTGCAGTCAAAGGTTGCAAATGCATGCTTTTGGCTGATTCTCACAAACGTAGGACATAGCAAGGTTAGCCCCTCCTTATGGCCATCCGGCACGTTTACTATGCCATGCCCCATTCAACACGCTTTCTGTGTTGTGAGGATCATGACATTCTTACAGATAAACAGTGAGGAGGGTACTAACTAGTATCCTTTTTGTTTTAGAGACAGAGAAGCTGAGGCACAGAGAAGCTAAGAAATACGCCCTGGGACAGACAGTCGTTAGTGCCGAGAGGGAAGCCGAGAACCCAGGGGAAAAGCCTCCTCAGCGGCACACCGCTGTCTCCCGTGCAGGAGCCGGGGTTCAGACACCAAAGGGACATTGTCAGGTGACTCGGGAAGCAAGTGACCCGAGGCTCAGAGTCCAACACCAAAACAGGAGGCTTTTGAGTCTGGTCCAGTGATCAGAGACCAACTGTTGGAGGGAAGAAGCTTAATCAATGAGCTCTATTTTCCTTTCAAATACGTATGTTTAAACATAAAGGAATTCATTAGAAGAGTTCAACATTTATAGAGTTATGTATATTGACTTGGATAATATAAGGCCTGAGATTGGAAATGGCAGAAAGATCTAAGTTATGTTAGAAGTAGGCCAGCGTTTACATATGCAGCCACCACCTAATCTTGCCCGTCCTTCCCCATCCTTGATGATCCTCTCGCCCTGGGATCTGCTTGTTTCCGGCATTTGTGTTCCATGACAAACCCTGTCAGGAGCCCGAATCCCTGAGGCCCTTCATCACTGTCTGGCTTTCTCTCTGCCAGGCTGTTCTCATCCTCTTGGCCAAATCCCGAAATAAATTCACAGCTCAGCTCTGGTTTTGCTTGGACTTAAGGACCACTTCACAGAAGAAGACTCTAGCTAATCCCAGGGAACAGAAGGGCCACCTGTCCCTCAGTCACAGAAGATAAATGCCCTTCTGCACCTCTCTCCTATATATAAATCTCTCAGTCACTCTTCCCTTGGGTGTCTGTCCCCAAGCTGCCGTTTCTGCCTGACATGGGAAAGGTTCCTGCTTTGGCACCGGGAAGAACCATATTTGTGAGTTGGGAGGCTCTGTGTTCCCAAAACACACCAGAAAACACACCCAGGTTTGGTGGCCCATCACTAAGAGGACCTACTCACAGAGGTGCCAAGAGAAGCAAGAGAAATGAATTACTGACAGTTCTGGTCTCAATAGATGATTCCTAAACAAGGCGGCCGGATTGGTTGGAATTTTGACCCACCATTTAATGACTTGGAGACCTTGGCTGTGTCACTCAGCTTGCTCACCCTCGGTTTCCTCAAGTAGTTCAGCTCACAGTTAACAAGTATCCACTGAAAGTCAGAGTCAATGCACCAAACATTCGTTAAGGATCTACCATCAGCAGGGGGCCTGTATTTGCCCCCGGGAATATAGGAGTGAACAAATTGGACACCATCTCTGCTCCAGGAGAGATGATGGTCTCGACCTAGGCATCTATAAAAAGGTGAGGAAAATGCCTGACTGTAGAGTCATTTGAGAACTCAGTGAAATAAGATACGTAAAGCATGTGGCACATAGTAGGTATTCAAGATGCAGTACCGTCCCTGTGTCAAATTTTTAGAACTTTTCGTACGTAACAATTGGATCCATTTCAGTCCTTTCAGTGGGATCTCGCGTGAAAGCTTAGCTGGCTCTTCTTACAGAGGAGACTCTCATTTAAGGGGATCGATGACCCTCTTTGCAGTAAACATCACGTGAAACGTACATCTGAACCAAGCATACTCAAGTTTGTAAATACGGTGCACCTAACGTTTTCATCATGCTCTCATGGTCCATTTTGCAAATATTGAATACTTTTGAAGTTTGGCGAGTAGCTTGGGCTTTACAGAGAGAAGAAACTAAGAAAGTTGAAAGCAATAATATTCCGCCAGCTGAACTGGGCTGTAATGACTACACAATGGAAACTTTAAAATGTCCCTGCAGGAGTCATTCAGTAATGGCCTAGTCAGGCTAGACCCTCTCCGCTAAAGGCCAGGCCTATGCTAGCAAAAATGAAAAAGGAAATTGAAGCCATTTTCCAAGTAATTTAGGGAAAAAAGCACTTTCATCTCCATTCTCAAGCTGCAGCGATTGGTATGTGTCTGTGGCCTGGCAGTGGATACCTGGCCATTGTGGAACCAGGACCGAGTCAATCATCCAGGACACACGGAGTGAGAGCTGTGAGCAGAGCAGAGATAACTGGGAGGAAACCATGGTCTTGTTCAGCTTCAGATCTGGATGGATGCTGTGCCCACCGTGTCCATTTGTGTGTCTTTCCATTGCAAATGACCAACTCAGCACTCCAGTTTTGCTGAGAGAACACGTTTGGCTGTAGTAATGGGGAGTTTTTCTGGTAGCCCTTCTCCTCACTTCAAAGGCAGCCAAGCGATCACTTCCGAAACAAGAGAACAGTGAGTGTACAAAGTCAGAGAGGTGGGCAAACAATTGCACAGC
>NW_006438867.1:4708111-4718224 GCF_000325575.1 Pteropus alecto
AGGAAAACAGTCCTCCCTGGGCTGCCGACTAAAATTACATCAAATAATTTTCAAGGCCCCAAGAGCTTGTTTTTGTAAGTCCTCCTCAGTTGCAACTCTCTGACAGGATGCTTAGTTAGTGCTCAGTGCGAGCAATTGTGTCATTTTATTAAAAATAAATAAAGACCCCCCCTCTTAGAGACTGCTGTATCACCCCAGAGTCCAGGCCCTAGCAATAATTTTGCTAGCTGAGCTTTGGTGGGAAAGGAAGCTGTTAGGTATAGTAGCGTCCACACCCAGTTACTTCAGGTAAATCACTTTAACCAATGAGGAGCATATTGTATGGGAAAAACGTGACTTTAGAGACAAAAAGGACTCTAAGAAATGACTCCATCACATATGACTGTGTGATTTTTGGTAAATTACTCAACCTCCCAGAACTCATTTCCTCAATGAATAGTGATGAGTATTAATTTATTAAGGTAAGTAAAGCCCTATCACAAGGCTTGGATAAAAACATGAACAGTGTAAACATACCTTACTGTTGCAGAAAAATCCGACCGGCGAGAAACCAAGCAGCACTCAGAGAGTGGGAGAACTCAGGTTTATTACACCGGCGGTGCCAGAAGAGCTAGCTCTCTGAAGATCTGGGCCCTGAGCTCAGGGGTAACCTTGCTTTTATAGGGCTTATCCAGGCAGTTACAGCTGGCATGAGCCAATTGGTTAATTGTCCTTAGGTGGTTACAGAGCACAGGAGTTGCTATGGGCTACGGACAGTCACAGAGCATGAGATTCAATACATCTGTTATCTAGACAGATGTATTGGTGGGAGGTGAGTCTTCAGTTTTCAGTCCCCTGCCCTTCGGCCTATGTGGCAAGCAGAACTAAGAGCTGATTACAAGGTTAGCCGTTTGAGTGGAAAATCCCTCCTCATTACTGCTCACCTAGTAAATCTGCCTCTCCCTCTTTCTTCTCTTCTACGGCTCAGTGTGCAGACCAAACTCCACTCTGATGCAGAAGCAGACTTGGGCGCAAGGCAGCTCTAACGCAGACTTCACCCCGATTGTATGAAATTATTAAAGTTGATTCCTCTGAGCAGGTGGTCTCTTGAGAAAGATGAAGTAGACCAAAGATTATAGATCGAGGTGTCAGAGAGTGTATCAGATATAACTCCTCTTAGTTGCCACTCGCTTGCACCACACTTCTAAGTGGAAGCAGAAGTTAGGAACAGCTGTTACACCTTCAGTTTCTCAGCTTAATTCTGGAAGCCCCAGACGAGTCACTATTAAGCAGTAGGAATAACTCTGCTCTCTTAGGTGAATGTTCTGCTTATTTATTTTGATGTTATGTTTACTATGAAATTAATTTATTCATATGAAGAAATAAAAACAATACAGAAAAGCGTAGGGTACAAAGTGGGAGATCTCTACAATCCCATGCTCTTCATCTTCTCTCCAAACTTCAGAGCACACACACGACAGATTCGAAGACTGACTTCTGGATGGAGGAGGTGACATACCGAATTGAGTGGATCCCATCCACCTGGAAGACAATCTCATGATTCACAACACTTAGGGTTGTGACATTTGTTGAGTGATGGCTCTAATGGAAACATGCCGTCCTCGAAGAGGAACCTCTGGTTTAGAAAAGCACTTTATGATCTCATGCACCGAAAGTCACTCGGAATTTGGTTTAAGGTAGGGGCCATCGACATTCATTCTATGTAATAGCTGGGGAGCCTTTTGTTGTCCCCTAAGAGGCAGCCAGGCTGCAGCAGAGAGGAGAATTTTCTAAGATAGCCAAGGACTGAAGTGGAGACACTCTCTTCGAGAAAGATCTGGTCACGGAACTCGGCCCAAGGACTTTTAATCACAGGGCTTTCTAATACTTATTGTTACGATACTTTCAGCATGGCTTATGAAGTCACACCACTCCGCCCTCCCAGCATTTTTAGCAAAGTTTACTTAATCTTCAGCTCTGCATGTGGAACTTCGGAGGAGGAGAACATAGAGGATGGGGGCGGGGGCGCCCCGCAGAACATGATGCTTCGGAGGTGCCACGCTCGTGGAGGCCACACATTCAGCAGCAGTAGGAACTCAGAGCCAGGGTGGCTGGAGAAAATTAAGACCCCAGGAATCCCCAGAGTTAGTGGAAATGGTGCTGGGTCCCCCCACATGTGTAAGGGATATAAACCAGTCTGAGATAAATCTTAAAGGACATCCAAAAGCTAAAGGACTTAAGTAATATACAGTCTGAGAGCAACATATCCATCCGTGAAAATCCACATGAAATGCCGTATTACCAACAGAGTAAGTAAAAATTAACTGAACACCGAAGAAAACAGGAGAAGAGCACTGAAGAAACTGCATGGCTGGAACAAGACGAGGGGCAGGTGGTAGACGATGCCTTCGCCTGTCACTGCAGCCTGACGGAGCAATAGCACGCGGTCGATCGCTTCCCTTGCAACCCTGCCCCGGGCTTCCTTCCCCTCGCTCCCGTGTCCCCACACGTCAGAAAAATCCCTAGAAGTGGTAGTCCTCGCTGAAAAGGAGAGTGTGGGAGAAGGGAGGAGCTTTTACAGAGAGGTGAAAAGCCGCATACGAGGTTGCCCAAATGTATTTTCTGTGTTCCGCTGCTCCAGGTAACATTCAAAAGGTCTATCCACATTTGTTAAGAGAACTTTTTGAACTTTCGGGCTTTATAATAATGATATTCCATCCACCTTTCTCATTACATAAAGAGGGTATTAAATATGCATTAGACATAGGTGAGTCAAAAGTCTTAGCTGGGATTAGCCTGCGAAGAGTACAATTTCGTTTTTCTGATCAAAATGAAATTTTAGCACATCGTCGGAGTTCTCGAAACTTACAATATTGAAAATTTCCCTAAGTATTTCTCCATTAATTTGTTATAGAATATACGTTCAAGCCAAAATTTCATTTAACTACCTTTGTATATGTTCATAACAAGGCAATATGACCAGGGAAAATCATAGAAACCTGGTGTTGGAAGGGACCATAGAGATTGCCTAGTCCAAAGATTTGTTCTACAGATGAGGGAATGAACTCAAGGCCCAGGTGCTAAGAATTAGATTTTACTATTTTCATTCTATTGTAAACATGGGGTTCACCTAAAAGCAACAATCTCTCAAATGGGAGCTTTAAATTCAGAACCTACGCAGTGTGCACGCCGTGGTGATTCATAATAATGACGATGATGATTTCATGATTAGCCCGATTCTTCACCTCTCCTCATAGTCATACCTTTGCCGTGAGACTTTTAAGTTCCTCCCACAAAAAGAATGGAATTATCTGCCCCTTGTTTCTGAGTAAAGCCAAGTGACCAGCTTTGTCCAAAACACTGAAGTGAAGGCAGCTGACCCTGGACCTGAAGAGGTCTGTAGGCTTCTGCTTGCTGTCTTGGACCATGCCCATCACAATGAGGAGAGCACTTGCTGTCTAACCCATTGGTCCAAGGAGGGTAAGAAACGATGGGGCAGAGCCTCCACCCCAGCCCACAGATGCACAGTAAGAGGCAGAGCTGTCCAGCCATGCCCAGCCTGCATCAGCCACCTCCGGCCAACATGCAGATGCAGAAACAGTAATGAATGACTTGTTTTGAGCAATTGAATTTCGGGATGCTTTGTTGTGTGCAATAGCAAAACCATACAATGATAAATGATTCAAGACGTCTGAAACCATTTTTTAAAAATTACTTTTGACAGACTTTAAATGCCACATTGCTTATTTTCATGTTATTAAATAAATTCTGGGCTGAATTTTACCCCAAATCTGTTAAAGTAGGCCATGTTGTGTCATTTCCTTGCTCAAAGGAAATGTCCCAGAGCCCCCGATTGCCTGGAAAAAAATTTAAGTCATTAGCCTTGCTACGATTCTTTGCAGAATAGCCTCCTGCTGTTTCCCACATACCCTAGCTTCAGTGGGGTGACTATGGGACTGTGGGCTTTGGAGTTATGATACAGATTTAAATCTTGGGTCTGTCCATTTACTTGTTATCTGACCTTGGCCGATTCCTTTACCTTATCCCCTAAGTCTCAGTTTATTTATTGGTTAAATAGAGCCAGTTATACCTGTATCATTGGGTTATTTGAAGATTCAGTGATGGGCTGGATGGAAAGAACCTGCCACAGTGTATGGCTCTTGGCAGGCATAAGGGGAGGGAAGGAATATTTGCTCTTTTTTTCCTTCATTTCTAATTTCATCCATTACGGACAAAGTCAAAATCCCCACTCTCCACCTAGGAGAGTATTCAAGGTAAAACACAGCTTGTCTGACGCCCACACAAAAAGGGCATTTTGTCGGTGAATTTTGTCGGAAACTGTTTTTCTGGTGTTTGTGCTGATTGTGCCAAAAGCCAGGGCAGATTCCAAGTTTCCCCTTTCACTCTCGGCATCCGCCAAACGTGAGTGGCCTCTTCTCTCGCGGGAACTACTCCGCTTTATTTTCAGCCTCCAAATGGATGTTTAAGGCTGTCTGGAGGTCCTCATTCATCCAGCTGATTGGGTTCGGGGACCTCGAGTCTGTACTTCGGGCCCAGTAGGGTCTCTGTGGGCATTAGTGTTGAGATTCGGAGGGACAGAAGCCTATCTCAGCCTTGACTCTAAGACATGATGTCCAATCTAACTTCCTATTCCATTCAACGGTTTCCTTTACGTATATGCTCCATCGGTGGTGGCCCAGCGGAAATAAAGAGTTCCTTTTCCTCTTTTCATCTCTCTAAATCCAGCCTGTTCTTCAAAAGCTAGTTTCAACCTTGCTCTGTGATCCCTTCCCCCTGCCCTCGCCCCGCCAATGAAAGGAATCTCCACTGCCTGCAAACCGCAATAAACCTGCTGTATCTATACAGCTCATATGGCTTTTGTAGAATCAGCTGACTTTTGTGTGTTTACATATTATTGCCTCTTTCAGTTTATTCCATCTTTATATTACTCTACTTCTGTTGACTTTCCTCAAGGCTGACATAAAGCCTGGCACTAGTAGATGTTCAACAAACATCTAACTTATACATCAATGATTTATTCTTGTATATTCATACCTTTTGTTCCATCCAAGAGCAGACTATATAGATACACTTATAAGAGAACCCTCGACTTTGAGGATTTAACATTTTGATCAATAATAGGGTTTGTTGTTTTAACACATATTAGACTAAAATTGCTCACCATTGCACGACGTTCTGCGTTTGCAGCTGTGTTTCTTCCTTGCATCGTTCTCTTCTATATTCTCTTTCCAAATCTCCCTTCCCCACCTCCCACCACCACCATAAAAGCGATGTACCCTCAGAAGTTGGGCTAAAATAGCCCTCTGATCACACCTTTCTTTCTCTGTCTTCCCTAATCTGCCTGCCTTTAAGGCAATTTTCCTTAAGCGTTGATTTCTTTATTTTCTTTGAGCCTATGGATTGACTCTCCGGGTTCTATGTACGTTATTTCTTTTACTGTATCTTCCTTAAATCAAAAATAATCAGACCTCTGATTTTCATTTGTTCATTTATAAAACAATGGAAAAATCGCTAACTTGTAAAATTTTACAAACAGAATTAATAGAAAAACATCCATATAAATACAATGGAAAAATCGCTAACTTGTAAAATTTTACAAACAGAATTAATAGAAAAACATCCACTGCAGACTGGCAGGCTGGTGAATGTAATATTAAGTGAATATTAAACACGTTAGATTGCACAGGATTAAAATAAACAGCGGTTTTTGGAGGAGAACAACAACAAAAAAAGACATAGAAATTAGAACACTAAACTTTAGCACTTGCCAAATCAAGGGTCTCAGGAATTTGAAATGCCCTCTCCCTAACACTGTCAAGAGGCTTATATTGATACAAGCATCAAAAAATAAAAATCTCTGTCAAATGTGGTACTTGATCTTGTAGACCAGCTCGTGCTTGACCTGAAGCGGTCAGTGGAGCATGACACTGTAAATAGAAGACAGGGAGAGTGACTAGCTACCCAAAATCTGAAGCAAAGTCTGCGTTTGAAAAATATAAGATGGAAAAAATATATTGTCATGGCAACAAATTACTTTTATACTCACATAAAGCAAAAATAGATCTCTCTCTCTCTCTGTCTCTCTCTCTGTCTCTCTCTCTCTCTCTCTCTCTCTCTCTCTCTCTCTCTCTCTCTCTCGGAAGCACATATTTTAAAGTGCATGAAAGATTAAAGGTGATATGCAGAAACAGCTGCATGAATATATTTTCATTTTTCTTCATTTGGTTTGTACTAATGTCAGTATAAATCTGAAAGGGAGAAATGATTTTGAGCTGGAAGTATCTCAGCTCCAGAGAGTAGGAGCATTATAAAAGAGAAATGTATAATTCAGTCAGAAACTCTATTTTGACTGTAATATAATGATGGCAGAATTGAACTTATCAAAACAGAATGTTCCTGGCATCAGTCACCAAGGAAAAAATAACATTGCTTCAGGTATATTTTTCTTTCCATTTGAAAAGCCCCAAAATGCTTTACTCCTCCCTTTGGCTAACAAAGAAGAATTCTTCAGTTTAACTTGTGTGAGAGGTAAATGATTTTTTCAGGAGTCCTTAGATCTTCCTTTAAAGCTCCAAGAGACGCCACTCTGTATGGGTACTGCTGCGGAACACTGGTGGGCGGACTGGGGAGAATGAAGAAGTTACAATCCAGTTTCCTCGGCAGAGTTCTCGGAAATAGAGCTCTAAAATGCACCCCCACCCCCACCCCACTACCACTCGCCTCCCAGGTCAGAGCTCTCTACTGGCTTACCTGGGCACCATTCACCTGTCCTAAGAGAGCCGGTAGTGAGACCTGAAAGTTAAGTAATAAAACATAGATACTTGGGCTTGATAAATTTTCTGTCTCTTGTTTTATTTCCCTTGGAAGATTATTTTCAACACTTAACATTAATGCTTATCTCCTTGAAGAAATCTAAGGAAGATCTTTTGTGAGCTTCCTTCCCAAAGCAGGAGAACTATTTGATGGGCTATATGAAATGGCCATTTATATAAATCAAAAGTGGCCAAATATTAGCAATTTTATAGGGTTTAATGTGGTAGATTTTGTGTCTGTTCTGATGGCCTTAGGAGTTCCTTTCAAAGCATTGACCCTACTGATAATTCTCTTCAAATTCATCGCTTTTTTTTTTCTTGCTTTCATTCGTAAGAGATGAAAGGCCTTTACATTTAGTGACAGCTTGCGTTTCTACCCATCTAACTCGAAATGCTCAAACCTGAACTCCTCATCGCCACCCACAACCTAGCAAGCCTACTTCTCTGCTTCAGCGACTGGCTCTCCCACATACCTCACCAGAAAGCCCGGGGGCGGGGGGGCCCTCACTCTCTCTCCCCCTTCAGCTCCAAACACCCGCAGTCACTGAGGGTCACCAGTCGCCATCTTCCCTCCTCAACCTAAGTGACACCCACTTACTGATCGCTGCCGTAGTTCCGGATCGTGTCACACCGGCGATTGTGCAAGTCACGCGGATGCTATCCGCACTTACATCTGCTCATTCAGACTCAAGTTCCCCTGCTGCCAGAGCAGCTTTTCCAATACTACAAATCTAAAATATCTCCCTCCTTGTCAAACCTCATTGTTCTCCACTGCCTAGAGATAGCTCCAAATTCCTAAATTATAGCCACCCTAGATCGCCATGTACTTTTAGGCTTGTTTTTATTTGTTTATTCTCGCTGCTAATCCAGGAATCGCTTACACACACACACACACCCCCTCCCCGCCCACCTCTTGTCTAGCTTGGAAACCCCAAATCATTATTCAGGGCCAAACTCAGAGGCAAGGGAAAACATCTTGGTCAACTCTTTATAATGCCCAAACAGCCAGGATGAAGACTCTCTCTGCTGCCTGAGCCCTCAGCACGTCCCCAGTTATACCACTTACACATCATAGATCGTGTGGTTACTGATGTGGGTAGCCTCATCCTGGCTCACAGACTGTGAGTTTCTTGAGCGTACATAGTTTTATTCAACTTTCTTTCCCGAAAGCCCAGCCTAGTACTTCATCGTTACTCGTTGTTTGTTGGAAAAGAGAAGGTATTAAATGAACTTTGCATAGACTTTGCAGACACTCTAAACTTGGAAATAATAATTTAGTTTATTCGTGAGTTCAGCCATGACCCAGAAGAGTTCCTTTCATTTTTGATTTTTCAAGAGACATTAGTTCTTCATTTCGATATTCAGTTTTACATTTGAACAAGACTTCCCTCTCAAACATCCGTTTCGTTCTTTTGGTTTTGTTTTTATTCTTTCTGTTTTTCTTATTTTCAGCTGTGAGCAAGGGCCCCTTGAAGCCAGGGACACACAAACTGTCTCTGCGGATCTCATATGTCTACGACTGCTTTCGTGTCACCACCTAATCTTTCCCCTAACCCAGCTTTCCCGGGGTAGTATAGAAGGCGCTATTGATTCCATGCTCCGCTCCAGATTTTATTGACCACTTCCCAAATAAATGACGCATACCCAGGTCCTTGTCTCAGAGCTGGTTTTGGGGAAACTAAAATTAAGATGGGGAATATTTGGGGAATGTCGTATCCAGATAGTTCAGAACGTCAACAAAACCAGGATGTGCTATAATAAAGCCACAAAATTTTAAAGCAAATAGGGCCATAAAGATCACGTTATCTTATTTATACTTTCTCCCTCTCTTTTCCCTCTGATCCTCCTCCTGGCTGTCTTGGTTTATGTCTGTCCAATTCTTCGTTCCTTTGCCACTCGGCTTAAATGAAATGGTGTTGAATTTTGCCAAACTAACTATACAGGCAAGCAAAAGAAAAACGCAAACCAAATATAAGATGTCATAGGAGTATAAAATATAAGATGTCATAGGAGTATAAAATTTGTCATAGGAGTATAAAAATGCAAACCGAATATAAGATGTCATAGGAGTATAAAATTTGCTAGAGCTGCTGTAACAGAGTACCACAAATTGCAGGGCTTAAACACCAGAAATTTATTGTTCCATAGTTTTGGAGGCTAGAAGTCTGAGATCAAGGTGTCCGCAAGCTTGGTTTGTTTTGAGCTGTGAGGGAGAATCTGCTCCAGACCTCTCTCCTTGGCTGGTAGATGGCCATCTTCAATCTATGTCCCCACCTCATCTTTCCTCTACGTTCACCTATTTCTGTGAACAAATTTCTCCTCTTATGAGGACTTCAGTCGTATTGGATGAGGGCCCACTCTAACGGCCTCATTTTGACTTGATTACTCTGTGATGACCCTATCTCCAAATGAGGTCACATTCTGAGCTCCTGGGAGTTAGGACTCCAACACATCTTTTTCAAGGGGACACAATTCAGCCAACACAGTGTGTAACACGGATTCCTTGTGAAACTAAAGTGGGAGGTTGCCTCGTTCTCCTTATAGGAACACAGAACACCCAGAGCCATGTTCTCTTCATCCCAGCCCAAGCTGGCTTGCCACAGAGCTAATCCTTCACCTGGGATAAAGATCAGCAGCTTCTTAGATGTATGAGGTTATACACATTAGTCTTTTCGCAGCACATTAAACATGCTGAGAAAATGTTCAAATTCTTGTGCCTTGAACGTGATTTTTAGTGCCAGTAAAATATAGTTCTAATTAATGCATGCTGTTAAACACAATATCTCCCTTTGAAAAACATTTTTGCATACCACTGTATATATTGTACAAGGATTAAATGGACACAGCTAGACGTATAGTTTGTTTTTGCACATGTGTGAGTGTTTTTTTCTGAGATATGCAGAATTAAAGCTATTGGATTTGAAGTATGTGTCGTTCAGAAGGCAGTTATCACATTTCTTTCCAAAAAAGCTATCCCAGCTTATTCTTTTAAGAGCAATAAGTGACTGAATTGTTTTCCCACGTCCTCACTAGATATTATCAATAGGAGATAGTATCGATTTTCTAACTTTCACAAAAGCAATAAAAAATAAATCTTACCTTTATTTTAATTTGCATTTCTGTAATTACATGGGGCTGGAGGATGGGCCTACTTCAAACATGTATTCTTCATTTCTTTTCCTTCAATCGTCTGCCTGGTTATAACCTTTGCTCCTTTTATAATAAGTTTTTGGAAATTTTCTTATTTATTTGTATAAGCTTGTTAGATATATGTTTCTGAACTATTTTTTTTAGTTTGACT
>NW_006438867.1:4718299-4731914 GCF_000325575.1 Pteropus alecto
ATGTTTTTAATAAAGAAAGATCATTAAAATTAAAGGCTTCTGACTTTTTCAAAAACCACCTTTTTTGTCTCCCAGGGTTTGGCCTCTTTCCACCTTTCATTGCTCGTAGAAAGCTCCTCCCACTGGCCTTTTCTGAACCTGGGCTCTGTGCTTGCGTAGCATTGATAGACAGGGCAAAATCACTCTTTTCCTTTGCCTCAATTTCTCTAATTTGATTACAGTTCAGGCTGAGAAATTGTATTAATGACCATTTAAAGTATCAGCCTCCCTATTGGTTGCAACATGAATTCATTTCTTCTTTTCTTTCGTTATCATTGGTTTGCTAACTGGATAAAAACTCTCTAACCACAAATGGTTTCCTATGGGAAAAAGAAAGTTGGGAATTACTAAGGTAGGTAGGCAAAGGTGAGAACCTGGACGGCAGGTGATGCGCTTTTTAAAAGAATAAGATACCCATTTGTGTGATCCAGTCGAGAAAGATTTTTAAATATTGACTGTGTATCTGGCACTGCACTACATGTTGGAAATATAAAGTCAAATAAGACACCTTCTTACCCACAAGGAACTTACAGCATAATGAAGGTTGAAATAAGTGCATGAGTGATTATATTCCACTTTAGTAAGAGCTATGGTAGAGGCATGCAGAAAGTGCTACAGGATCAGAAAGAAGGGAGAAATAAGATGGGGACGGTTTGGAAAGCCCAGATGAGAAAGAAAGGAAGAACAAAGGGATCTTAGGAAGAGAGAGCAAGCCTCGGAAGGACGTAGGAATGAAACGATGATTTTATGTCATAAGATAGGAGTGTGACTACTCTAAAACATCCTACTGAAGGATGTTAAACATAAAATAATTTACATTTTAGAAAATCCCTTAGGTATCAGAAAAATGGATTGAATGAGGACCAGATGGGAACCAGAGAGACTAAATTAAAGATTCAGGTAAGATCTTTAGTGAGAGCTTAGATTATGGTTATGGTAACTTTAATGGGAATGGAGAAGCAGGAACAGCAAAATAGATATCATAGGAAATTGGTACAGGATTGAGCTAATGAATTCTAACGTACTTCTAGGTTTACATTTGCTAAGAAGGGGGATACGATCATTGGGAATTGGGAATTGGGTGTGGGGACACTGTGTTCAGTTTTACACATAAGGACTGAGAATACCTGTAAGACAGCTAAGTGAACAGTAGACACTTGGATGTAAGACCTGGAGTTCACTAGAGAAATCCTATCCACGAACAGAGCTTTCTGGGGCCCCCCCACAGATTATGCAGTAGTTGAAGCCATGAGTGTTGACGATGTCACCCAGAAGAGTGTGAAAAGCAGATGAGTAAACAACCAGGATGGGCCCCAGGGAGCTTCTACTGCTCAGGCATGAGCCAGAGAAAGGGGAGCCCCACAGGGGGACTGCAAAGGAGCAACCAGCGATACGAGAGAAATCTGAGAAATAGCTATATCGTGGAGATAGGGAGCAAGAGAGGAATTCTCACATATCACATGGGTCAAAAATCATATCTGGCTTTCAAAGCAACCCGTGGACCCAGAGGATCGGGAGCCTCAACTTACGGTCTTCAAGATTGCTGGTCAGAACAAAGGGTGGAGTAAAGAAGCAATGGGTGAACAATAGCAAAAAGAAAAACAGAAACAGCACATTAAATAAAGATACCATGAAACTGACACAGTTGATTATACCTGATCATTTGGTAAATCGAATAAATGTTTTTCATCTTAGAAGTATGAGGGCTCTCAGGGGCTTTATTGGTTCCTACCCCTTGACTTTTAGGCAACTCAAGTATCATTCTATCTGTTTAGAGATGTGCTAATGGAGGCTCACAGAGTGATTTGTTTGGTACTCAGATATAAAAAATACTCTCTGTCCAAACATCACCACCGTGCTTTTTCCTATCAAAAAAAGAGAGAACATTGTTTACTACTATTTGTTTTGGGAGTCTATGCTAGCTCACTTATTAAATTTCATACTTCTTTCTTTTTTGATAGAAATGTTAATTCTGGAGTCAGGAGAATTTTGAATAAAAATAGTCATATATGATAAGAGTCATAAATAGATTGCCAGGTTTATCAATTCTATGCTACATTAGAGACTAAGTATTGTTAGAGAAAGTCGCTTGTTAGGCTTTTTTTTTTTTTAAGCAGAAACTTCTTTTAAAGTTGAATAATATGTAGGATCCAATATATAAAACAATATCCCAATATATTAAACAGTGATATTTTATTAATATAAATGCATTTTATAACATTTAACTTAAAGAATGTATTTTTGCATTGTATTTTTTTAAAGTCACTTATGAAGTTGTTTAAACACAACCAATTCAAAATTGGGATTATGTCAGCAAGTTGAAGATTAGTGGTCAACTAATTCCTGCTTGGGTATTTGCTTATTCAGCTCAAAGGAAGTCCATACTCACACAGACAAGTAATTGCAAATGGTGCTTGTTCTTTTGAAACAGCTTACCTTGCATTATCACAATCCTCAGCACTTATGTAGAGGTGGCCAAAGATGGTTTGTCCTAAGGACCGCACAAAAATGAATTAACTTGGAAGCACCAGATAACAAGCTAGTTGGTTCCGAAGTTAAAATTTGCTATATAGTACATTTTAAAATGCATGTTGGTTTTATTCTTGATTATAATATGTTAAAGAATAAGAGTGATAGTAAATTTCTGTCAGATCCCCGAAATATATAATCTTTTGTGGAAAATATTTTGATATCACAAGGTCTAATACACTTCGGTATAGAACAGTACGTTTCAAAGTAGAAATATTTATAAGACAATTTCATTTTTTAACAAACTTTTTATTGTAGAATAGCTTTTAGATTTAGATTGAAATTGGGAAGCTAATACGGGGAATTCCTATAAACTCCACACCCAACTTCCCCTATGACAGTATTAACAGCTTATGTTCATATGGTACATACACAATTAATGAACCGATATCAATACATTATCATTAGCTAAAGTCCATACTTTATTCAGAATTCTTCAGTTTTTCCCTAATTCCCTTTTTCCGTTCCAAGATCCTATCTGGACCACTACATTACGTTTAGTCGTTATATCTCCTTAGGGTCCTCTTGGCTGTGACAGTTCCTCAGACTTTCCTTCTTTTCGATGACCTTGACACTTTGGAGGTGTACTGGTCAGGTATTTTGTAGAATGTCCCTCGGCTGGGATCTGCCTGATGCTTTCGTCATGATTAGCCTGGAGCTGCGGTTTTCGGAAGGAAGATCACATTGGTATGGTGCCATTCTCTCACATCGTGCCATCCACACGACTTCTCGTTGTGAATGTTAAGCCCGATCACCTGAGTGAGCACATGCTTGTCAGTTTCTCCACCGTAAAGCTCCTCGTTTTCCTCTTCCTGCCACACTCTCTCCATTGGAAAAAGAGTCACTTCAGGGATGGGGAGGTGTGCGTCACCTCCGTGAGGGCAGAACGTCTACGTAAGTTATTCGGAATCATTCCGTGCAAGATATTTCTCCACTTCTCCATTTATTTTGTCCAATTACTTATTTATAGAAGTGTGGATTCATGATATTTATTTTATATGTTGTGTTATAATCCAATACTACTTTACTTCGTGGCTCAAATTGCTTCAGAATTAGCCAATGGGAGCTCTTTCCGTTGGTTCCTGTGTCCTTTGACACGCATTTGGCATTTTATTTTGAGCTTTTTATTTTCCCGAAATATAAGGTAGTCCAAGCTCATTTGTATTTTTTCTTGTCACAGCTCTAAAATCAGTTATTTCTCCAAAGATGCTCTGTTTTTTCTTTTCTTTTCTTTTCTTTTTGGAGAATGGTATTAGAAACCAAAATCTGGGTGCTAAGTAGGTTTACTGCTCTCAAGATATCATTGCTTCTAGGCTCTCTGCTGACAGAGCACAAAAATACATTTGTGTATTCTAAATGTATATACACGTACCTAGAAATATGCCTGTATGTAACCATCTGCACCTATATCAAGCTAAATATGCTCACACTGGTGTCTCCGACTCTAACGCCGAAATAGGTCATTGTAGCCTCCTCCCTCTTCTTCTCCCTAACCTCCCATTAAGACAGTAAGAAATCTGATTTCTTCCATCTGCCGTCCATTCAGTTAATTTTTCATACCCCATGTACATGTATAGGGGTTTCAGGACTGTTAACCCACATACTTATGGACAGCAACTTTATCAACCCGAGCATAGTGCTTACGTACACATGTGTGCAATTCTTTATGCCTTTAGTCTTAGAAACTCCACTCGTTCCCAGAGTTACCTAGGTTAGCATCTTCCTCCCCACGCTCCTCAGTGAGCTTGTTTCATCCACTGGTAACACAGTTATACAAGTCTGTCACATTCTATATTCTGTCCTGGTATTTCAAACCTCCTAAAAGACTGTTTAAATTTTGCATATGTTAAAGTTTACTTTTTTTGCTGTAAAATTCTATGGGTTTTAACAAACACATAGTGTGAAGTGTCCACCATTACAGTATCACACAGAATAGTTTCACTACCCTAAAAAACTTCTTCGTGCTTCACATAGTTGGCCTCCTCCCGTCCTATGGAACTACTGGCAACCACTGATCTATTTACCATTTTGATAGCTTTGCCTTTTCCAGGTGGTTATACCTCTGGAGTCATACGGTTAGCTTTTCAGACTAGCTTCCTTCACTGAAATATACTCATTTAAGACTCATCCATGCCTTTTCATGGTTTGGAAGCTCAGTTTTCTGTATTGCCAAATAGTTTCTGTTATATAGTATTATCTAGCCATTTACCTTTGAAGGACATCTTGGTTACTTCCAGTTTGCAGTGACAATGAATCCAACTGCTATACACATTCATATGCAGTTTTTTTAAGTTTTCAAATAGGCTGAGTAAATACCTAGGAGCAGGATTGCTGGATCGCACAGTAAGACTATGTATAGCTTTGTGAGAAACTGCCAGACCGTGTTCCACAGTGGCTGTACCATTTTGCATTCACACCGGCAGACCAGCAATAAATGAGAGTTCCTGTTGTTTCACATAATTGCCAATAATTAGTATTGCCAGTTTTTTGGATGTTAGCCATTCTAATAGGTATGTAGTGATTATCTCATTACTGTTTTAAATTGCAATATTCTAATGACGAATGAATTTGAGTATATTTTCCTGTGTTTATTTGGCATCTGCATATCTTCTTTGGTGCAGCGTTCAGATCTTCTGCCCATTTTTTAATTGGTCTGTGCCCTTTTCACTTTAAAAATCCATCCCTATAATTAAAGCATTCGGTATAGTTTTCCACCAAATGACAGTGCATAGCCTTCCTTCATTCTTAGAATTTGGAGAATTGTTCTCAGGTCTATGTGAGGTGGTCATTACTTCCTTGTTTGGGGAGCTTAGCGAATACAGTCAGCTAAGAATCATTCATTCGGAACATAAGCAATGATTCAGAGACCTTCGGTTCATCCCGAAGAACGGGAAGAGCTCAGCCAAAGGAATGAATTTCTTTTTGCAGTAGGGAAGCAGAGCACCCAGGGGTGTGGCTGCTCCGGAGCGGGAGGAGCAAGCCTCCAGGGACACTCCGTAGCACCCAGGCACCATCTAAGCTGGGCTGGAGAAGGGCCCGTGGGAAACATCGTTCTTTCTTGCAAAACCATTTGCCCTAAGTAACGTACATGAAAAAGAGAAACCAGCACATTGTATGCTCACTCATTTTGTAGGCATTTTAGGACAGTTTCCTCTGAACCAAGAGTTCAAAGCCAGCTTTGCTGCTTGGTAATTTCCGCCGCCGGGGCGTAGACTCGCCAGATCTTGAGCAAAGATGGGTTCGTCTCTGCAGGTGGTTTCAGCCTCTGCCCTCTTGTTAGCCAGGACGCGTGTGACCCACGGCTGCCGACAATCCTGTAGAGCACTCAGTGTGGGGCAGAACGAAATACAAAGCTCAAGTTCCAGGATTCCTGCGCGCAGAGAAACCCAGAAGTGCCTTTATGCGTCAGCGAATGGCTTTTTAGGCCACTGGGTGGCGTGTTCCTTGAGCCGCACGGCTTCTGTCTCTCCTAGTCGGAGCCCCCACTGAGCTACCTAAATGCCTTCTCGGCCTCGCTCGTTTCTGGGTGTACGACACTACTCTCCTCTGCTCCGTCCAGCTTTGCTTTAAAAAGTGGAGAAGATTGGGCAATAGTCAGTGGCTTCAAAGAACACAGACCTACCTATATCATCCCCACGACACACTGCGTGGTTTTTATCTGCTGCCCTTTGTTGGTGTACTGGTTTTTCTGCTGGAGACGTTCTCTCCGGGGAGTATCAGCACGCTGCCCATTTCATTCGGCAAGAATCTGACCAAATCTCTCCACCTTAAATACGTTTTTCTTGGTTCCCTTTTCCACAGAGTTCTCCAATTTTCTAAGCTCTCGTATACTGTTGCAATTTAACTATGACCGTAATCCATGACATGTGTCTGCACGTGCGCACACATACACACACATACATCTGACAGCTTTTCTTGTATGTTATCTTTGCTCTTTTGAGACGGCAAGGAGCTGATGGCCCTTTCAGGGAAAATGGAAATAACCTGTGCTATTTCCTATGGAATCGCTCAAAGTTGAGATGGATTTTACTCATAATAGGTGCTAAATGAATAATGTTAAATGAATCAATTTATAGTATCCAGTCTAGAAATAATCGTCCTCTTTCTTCTGCCATTCTGCGATTTAGGCACCCTAAAGCCTCTCCAACATTTTTCGATTTCATTTATTCTTTCAGTATGAATTTATCAAGTACTTAATGCTATATTGCTCTGTTACAGATGCTGGAAATAAATGACATATAACATATGGTTCTCACCCTCCAGGATTTCACAATTTAGACTTCCTGAAGCAAAATTTGACACCAGGTAGAGTTAATACTGCCAGAGTACTAATTCTATCACGAATCTTGTAGGTACAGAGTCTCCATTTGGAGAATTAATGTGAATAGATTCTTTTTTCAATTTGTTGGAGGACAGAAACAGCTGGGAGACAAAAACTGAAAGTTTCCATTCCCATTCTCCAAAGGTGAAAACACTGAGTAAAATACAACAACGAAAAATGTATATCCAAATATTATAGCGAGAAAGAAAAGTCTTCAGGTGTTAAAAGTGAAAAAGGAACTCAAGTCTAGGAGAGCAAGACTTGAAAGTGATGTCTTCCTTTTTATTCTACTTATTTATTTATTTAACTTATTTTTAATTTTTTATTTTTAAATTAAGTTTACTGGGGTAACATTGGTTAATACAGTTATATAATTTTCAGGTGTACATTGTAATTTGACATCTGTATATTCTATTGTGTGTTTACCACCCAATAGTCCAGGAAGAAATGTCTTCCTTAACTCCGAAGGCTGGATATTGTAGAAAGTTGGATTTTCAACGCCTTCATGGGGCTGGGTGTGAAGGCTGTGGGTTGAGAACTAAATGAGGAGGTGCACTTGGACTCTGTGTACAAACATGGAACCACAGAAGAGACTGCCCTGTAAGTCAATCAAGCTTTGAAAAAATTTTCACATCTTGAGGATTTGGGGGGGAGTCCCCCCAAAAACGTAATTCGTACAATAAACTGATAGTTAATTATATTAAAACTTAAAACATTTATATGATAGACTATATGATTTTCAATGCCTAAAATATTTTTATCTGTCTCTTTACACAAAAGGTTTGCTGACTCTTACTACAAAACAATCGAAAATGAATGTTTCAACATGAAAAGTTGTTAAAAATAAGAGTGAATAAAAATTAAAAATTGCGGAATGATGCACACCATTTAAACCACTCCTATTAAACTCTAAAACAAGTAGAACAGTAGCATAAGTTGGTTACAGTTACTTTTTGGGTAACCATTTTATAAAAATTCAAAGGTAAGTGTTTTCATCAAATTCATGACGGCAATTCAAATACTGAGAAATAGGAGGAAAAGGAGCTGAGAAGGTCACAAAAAGGAGTTCTGCTGTACGTGAAGGTTTTTTCATAAACACATATAAAATATGACAAATAACATAAATCTTCCTCAATTCTGCATAATTGGAACATTGATATTTGTTGTATATTCTCATTCCTGTTCCATATTTTATTTTTTGTAATAAATAAAAAGCCAAAATAGTCATACCAGGTCCCAGGAAACGCGGATGGACACACAGTTCATATTCCCCCGGCCTTCTTCATTTCAGGGGCACGTCGGGCTGCTCCAGCTTCCAGGACCCACATCTCTTTGTCACAGGACTTTCCCTGGCTCCCTCTGAGGCCCCTCAACCCATGTATGTGGCAGGCTGAAGCGTCAAGAACTAAACTCCCCTCCTTCAGAACAGCCTTCCTTCATGGCCAAATGGAGCTGTCCTCCACGCACGCAGTAGGACCAACCCTGAGTGAGGTCACCCTGAGGCGTGTATCCCACACTGCTTCCCAGAGTCCCCAGTGGCATTAAGTCAGTTGTGCATAAGGATTATTTATTGGATATCATGCCCTTTACTGCCTCTTCTCCCTTCCCCCTACGTGTATTTCCCGGAACTATTCTTCCAAATAAACTATCGCACCCCAAATTCTTGTCTCAGGATTCGGTTCTAGGGGAGTTCAAACTAAGACGGCCATTTACACTCACAAAGTAAGTTCACGTGTATATTCGACAGTTGGTATATCTTTGTGAAGGAGTCTGGACGGGAGGAAGCTGAGGTCCCGGGGAAGTTAATCATCCACCACCACCAACAACCAGAGGACGCAGCTGGTAACAGGTAGCATTCGGATTCACACATAAGTCTCCCGACTTCACATTTAAACCTTTCTATTGTGCTGTACACTTGAGAACATCACACTTGGGCCTCCATTTCTACTGTGCAGATGAAAGCTGTATCACGAGAGTTCAAGGCTGAAACACTCTGATTTTATTGCAACTCCCTGAAAAAGGTCACTCACGTGTTGTGATGGGGCTCTGTCCCATGCACTTCAAATTGGACGCTGGGATTTTCCTGAGTGCCAGTTGGTGAAAATGCCTATGTGTCCTACTTTCTGGGAGTTATTAACGAGAGCCAAGAGCTCTCTGTAAACACGTAGCAGGTGAAACAGACCTTCTTATAACAGATTTTTTCTCACTTTCCAAGGTTCACCTCCAGAAGGGTGGCCTGTCAAGCTTCTTGAATTAATTGCTTTGACTTTGTGATGCTGCAGCTCATTAAAAATTCTCACTCCTTATTGATTCCCCATGGCTTTTCAAAAAAGAAGGACACTTTTAATAAATCACATGAAGGATCTGTGATATGATATCATCAGGAGTTGACGGCACTCAAAGTCCAAATTTCAAATCCCATTGCTGCAAAATGTTTACTTGTCAGATCTCATTTGTTGACAATGTTCAAATGCATGTGATTTCTTGCACGGCAGACTTTTAGAATGTGAGGACATGGCAGGAATGAAGAAATTTGTTCAGTGTGTGAACTTGGAGCCTGAGTGTTCGAGGTTGGCTTGGTAAAGCCAACACCGTGCTGACATTAGTATTCAGATGAAATTTCAGGTCTTGTGACAAGCTGCCCTGCAGCTCAATTTGTCAAGATAAAACTTCAGAGTCTTGTTCTGTGTCTCTTCTCTGTAATAACCAGAACTTCCAAGACAACGTGAGAGGAAATTTCAAGGGTATTGATGACAATTCTCCTTACTCAGAGGGTTGCACCAAACACAGTGACAAAATGCTTAGTCGAGCACTTTATAATTTACAAAGTGTCCTCTCTTAATTTTGTTTGTTCGGGCCTCAAACTAATTTCATGAATTTGAGAACAGTATTGGATATTAATCCTACTACTGATTATTAAGTACTTTTTGCATAGAAAACACTTAGAAAAACTTTGTGAGTGAAGACAAAGAATCTAAGCTTTGAACAAATGGTGGCTGTGAACTTACTCTATGGTAAATTAGTTAAATTAGCATCTGGTCCATGTCCTTGGACACATTTGAAAAGATTAATTAGCTGATGAACTGAGACCAGCTTTACCAAGGTAAGGCACTGACCCCACGCCATCGGTAGTATATGTAACCAACTCGGGGTTACTGTTGAAGGGTGGTAATAATTGTTATACATTTGTCCTATAATTTTCCATTTTTATGTTAATCATCATTACCCTAGTACAGAATTTCTCAAAGTGTGTTCCAAAGAGCTGAATTTTCTCAGGATCTCAATAGGTAGGACTTGTTAAAATATAATTTTCTAAAAAGGTCAAGGTTGTGGTTTGTGGTCATTTAGGTTTGAGAACTTGTTTAAACAAGTTTAAGAATTGACTGTTTAAGCTAAGTTCATTTCTTAACATTAGAACACTGTAGAGCATGTCATATGCTAATAGATATTATACTCTTCAAATTGATAACTTTAATTTATTCCTAATGTCTTCTTTTTCCTACAAAATGTTCCTGGAAAAGAATTAATTGCATAATAGTTTGTCAGGAAACTGAGGCTTTGGGTCTTCACTACTACAGAAATTCACGTTGACTCTGCAGGGTTATAAATTATCCAAAAGAAAGACTGAGAACTTGGAGTGGTCATTTCTGAATGTCATATTTTTCACTGAGTACATTAAGTCCCTCAACTACCTTGCCTTTAATAAAAGCGTCATATTTCATATATTTTACTCTCTAACAAACCAACATGAATAGAAGAGAAAATATTTGTAAGAAATTGGCAGACCAAAGCTAAAGAAGAGAATGTGACAATATTATTTTTTAGCACATGGTGGCATAGGTAATCATAAGTACTTATTGAATACGGGATGAATAAGGACCAGGAGATGAGCTAAATGTGGGGATGCAGAAATAAACTTTCCGGGTTCCAATTCATAGAGCTTATTGTCTCCTAAAAACAAACAAACAAACAAACAAACAAAAACACAAGTTAAACTGATCATTACAAGCGACATGGCTCTTTTGAAGAAGTAGAGGGTTTTGTGGATGTAATTAGCAAAGTGGACCCAAGGATTTTCTCAGGAAATAATATTCAGACTGAATTCTGAAGCGAGGGCTCTGGGAAGAACAAAAGTCAGCACATTCTAAGCAAAGTGGAAAAAAGTACACAAAATTTCACATGGTAGAAGATAAGAGAAGTCAGGTCAATACCAGGCTGTTTCCAGGGGTTCGCAGTTCCTTCGTTCCTTCTTATATGCCCGTGAGATGCATTCATTATCGATTCAACTGTTGATCACAGACTTACTGTGTCCAAGGTTCCACAGAGGATACTAAAGTTGTGGCTTACACTTTAAACTAATTTATAGTCTAGTAGCAACTCTGAAAGAATGAAAAATATGAGGCCGTGACAAACAATTACTCGATTCCATTAAGCTGCACCCAGATTGTAAGAGATGGTGACCAAGCTAAGCCAGTCCTCTGAGTGTGCCAAACGGAGGCCGTAAGATGGGGAGCACCACCAAGCTCTGCGCAGGAGCTCAGTAAAACGCAGGTGCTGGGATGTTGGAAGACCGGTTGGGTAGAAGGTGAAGCAAAGCAGACACTTTAATGCCAGGGGCAACTTCTATCTGGTAATAGGTGGTGACTCCAACATCTCTTACCTTGTTCACGCTATTGAATGAATTAAATGAGATGGCCATGTAACCGAGGGGCTCTCGTGCCATGGTGGGCTAGGTGAGCAAACCGAAATCTCATCCCGTAAACGCCTCTGAAAAGGTTATGAAATCGAAGTTCTGCGGACAACCAATCATGACTGACAGCCTTAAGCTGCAGCCAATGGAATCGTTCCTTTTTCTTTGCTTCCTCACGGTCTCTGCCGAGCTCGTCTCCTGCCTCCCATCAGCGCACCCTCCTAACCATGTCCGCTTGGGCACCGCCTGGTTGCAATCGATATTTGCTCAGATAAATGCTTAACCTTTTTGATATGGCCCCGTGTACCTTTTGCCAAGGCGAGCCCCCTTCATTGGCCTTCATTATTGGAAATAATTATGGATAGACATTTAATACTCGTAACAGCCCCATGCGGAACATACTATAATTATCATCACTCCCATTTTCCAGATAACTGTACAGAGGTTTATCATCCTGCGCAAGGTTGTAGCAGATCTGGGACAGGAATCCTGGTCAGCTGACTCAAGAACCTGCTTGTTTTAGCTTCCTGTGGCTTCTGTGACAAATTACCATAAACGAAGTGGCTTAAAAAAAAAAAAATACACAAAATTTATTCTCACAATTCTAAAGGCCGGAAGTCCAAAATCAAGGTATCAGCAGGGCTGTGTTCCCTCTGGAAGCCCCGGGAGGAAATTCCATCCCTCGCCTCTTCCGGCATCTGGTGGTGTCCCCTGACTTGCGGCCACATCACTCTGATCTCTCCCTGTGTGGTCACGTGGCCTCCTCTTCTGTCTCTCTCCTGTGTATCTCTTATAAGGATACTTATCACTGGCTTTAGGGAAAACTGAGAATCCAGGATGATCTTATCTCAAATCCTTAACTAAATTATATCTACAGCAGTCCTGTGTCCAAATAAGGTCACGTCACATTTTCCGGAGAATGGGACATGAACATTTCTTTGTGGAGACCCCCATTCAACCTACTACAATCCCCTGAACCAAAGCATCATGCTTTTCAAATGGTGATGCGGTTGCAGCAACTAAAGCTGCTTTGGGATGAGAACATTAAAGAATGTCTATGCTAGAGGCAAACAGCTTAATTAATATCTGGGGAAAATGTGTTTTGTCTTAGGAGATGAAGAGGATGGGGAGGAAGTTACAGTGTTTATTCTGTGAATTTGACCCGCTGTGATTCGCATGGCCGGAAGCTGAGGGGGAACTTTGTAAAATGGAACAATATCATATGGTTTAGGGGTCCAGGGTTCAAACTGAAGGGCAGGTATGAGGAACGTGTCATTCCCCCATCTGGCTCATAGGAGAACTACTGTTGCAAATCATATACTTTTCATTATACTTTGTAATTAATTATTGTTAAAATAAAAAAGTTCTAGGTTTTGGAATGTTTATTTTGAATCTCTTCTCTTTCTCATGAGTTCTCTAGGCATACAATCCTCTCCTCTGAATGCAAAGAAGACATTGCCTTGTTTCTAATATACATTCTGCTTGTTAATGTTTCCCGAATTATCACATTATCTAAATTATAAACTGCAGCTGAGGCTTAACTGTAACATACTTAAGCCTCAGTGGAAGAGTTGATTAGAGAGAGGCTAGCAGCAGAGCAAGCAACTCTAGAGATAGTGCAGTGATTTCATCCTTTAATGGACGATGACGGCCAGTATGATGGCCGAGGGCGAGGACAGAGGGGACAGATCTTTTCACTGCTTGCAGGAAGGCACATGTCAGAAAGGCTTCAGACTTTGTTTTTACTGTTTACGTAACTGATAACAGAGCCCACATCACACTGTGAAAATATCTATTTCTGGACTGAGAGGCTCCATCATTTCAGCACACCAGACTTGGACACGTAGTTCATTATGAACGAAGGAGTAAATAACCTTTGTCACATCGGGCAAACAAAATCGCCGTTGTTTGGGGGTGCCCCTGTTTGATAATGTTTAAGCTGCTGCAGCTGCTCTGAATTCCGTCCTTCATCTCAGCGTTGTTTGTGATAACACACTCGCTTTCTCGCGATTCACTGTCATTCTCAAAAAGGCAGG
>NW_006438867.1:4731959-4774394 GCF_000325575.1 Pteropus alecto
CCTGGCATGGGGGATGGAGAGTGGAGGCCTGCAGACTGGGGCGGTGGGGGGTCAGTCAAGCCCAGAAGCCCATGGATAGCCACAGAGGATGGAGGAAATACCAACAAGCGAGCTCAAAATGTCCCCAGATGAACACAGGCTGCTCTCAAGGTCTTTAATCAGGCATGTAACCAGTGCAAAATTTAGCCTGTCCTGCATTACTGAGCGTCACCCCAGCAGCACAGCTCTGCATCAAGCATAATTGATCTCGTGTTTTTTATGCTGAGCATGATTTTCAGAAACCACGCCATCTCACCGTTAGGTAGTATTAATTAAATTTTACAAGTATAATGCAAACATAATGTCTACACACTGACTTTCTAAGATTTTGCTTAAGTAGACAAGAGCCATTTTGAGCCTTCATTTTCTGCCAGGAAGTATTGAGTCACACAGAGTTTCCTATTTGGTTCTTGGCATAAATTTGACAACATCTCTCGATCTTTTTATAATGTATCTAATGAAAAAAGAAAGCAAAGACTGAAACAATACGTCATTTATTGATGAAATGTCTTAGCTGTTGTGAGTTTTATGTCAATTATCTAATCTAATGGTTTAATTCTATTATGAAAGTAATACATATTCACCATAGGTAATTTTAAAAATGAAAAAGCATGGAGAATAAATTGAAAAACCTGTAATACCACTATCTAGTAAGAGCATGTTAATATTTTGGTATATATATTTTAGGAGTAACAATTTAGATTTTTAGGTATTTATATATAAATGCCATGTATTGAATTCCTACCTTGTGGTCAGAGTATAGTAGGCATATAGCTGACAAATGATTTCTCATATAAATCCACAAACAAACTCTCTAACACAGGTGCTATGATCCTCATTTTACGATGACATCCTGAGGCCCAGTGAATTCCCAGGATCCCAATGAAAAAGTGTGATAAGCCTAAGCCTTTCTGAGACCACACCTAGACCTTCTAACTTCAGTGCTCTAATGCTTCTCCTCTGCTCGGATCCTGTAAAATGCACAGGCTCACCTTGCTGTATTGCACTTGGCTTTACGGCGCTTCACAGATACTGCATTTTTTTCTAATTGAAGGTTTCTGGCCACCCTGCCTCAAGCAGGTCTATCAGCACCATTTTCCCATCAGGCTCGGAGGATGGTTAGCATTTTCTAGTGATAAGGTACTTTCTTATTAAGGTATGTGTGTTTGTTCTCAACATAACGCTATTGCATTCTTCATAGACTATAGTATACTGTGAATATAACTTTTATATGCACGGGAAACCCCAAAATTAGAGTGACTCACTTTATCGCGATATTCACTTTTCTGTGGTGATCTGTAATTGCATCCACAATATCTTCGAGGTCTGGCTGTATGATACAGTTACATGTAGACATATATGCACACATATATGTTAGAGCATAATATATGTTAACTACTTGCAACTTAAGAGTCTTCTATTCTGACTTTCAGGATAATTATCACAGATTTTCCTTCCATTAACCAACTATTCCTAGAAAATGTTATTTTAATGAATGTATATTATTTAATTGCATGAATACCTCTGATTTATTTATTATAACAACATTGTAATTAGCATCACCGAACATCAATCTTTAGCTTCTGATTATTTCTTTAGAATAATTCCTAGAAGAAGAGTACTCTGAGAGCTATGAATATTTTTCAGATTCTTAATATTTATTCTGACAGTGCTGGACCGTAGCTTACATATGATTAAAGATCTATGAAGCCAGAAACCATTCATTCGCAGAGCAGGGCTAAGGGATAGAGGTATATTGAGATGAAAAAGGAGAGAAAAGAACAGAAAAATAGGGGAAAGCTTCTGGTCAAGAAATGAGTTAGAGAGTAGGGGAGAAGATGGGGGGAGGTAGATGGGGGAAAGGGGGTCAAACATGTGGTGACAGAAAGAAATCTAAGTATGGGAGATGAACACACAGTGTGAATATATATATATATGCCTTACTGTTAAAGTGTATAGCTGAAACATTGGATTTTGTTAACCAATGTCACCATAAATTTAAAAAAATTAAATAAGTAAATAAATAAATAAGTAAATAAATAAGAAATTAGTTAAGCCAAGTGTAAACTGGGATCCTAAGACATTGCCAAATGTTGATGGCCTGTGTTTCTCTTTTCCTTTCTTTAACAGATCTGTCAAGTCTCCCTGTGCATAACTCTCCTTGAAGCTCTAGTTCATTCAGAAAGGAAACAAGAAAGCTGCTATCTGTTTTACAAGTGCTTGCTACTCACACCAGAGAGGATGCTCCTTCTCCCTCGCACGCCCAGCAGAAGGGCTCGCCATGGCTCTCTGGAGCTACTGTTCAGGACTGTTCTGTGGACCACTGCTTATGAGAAGAGAGTTTTGTTCAGCCAGGTGTGCCCAGAGGGTCCCACTCCCTCCCTTCTGCTGAAATTCTTAGGGAGGAAAAGGTTTCACGGCATAGCCTTTGTTTACTTGTCAGCTGAATAGTCCATCTTTTCTTTACTGTCACGTTCTCGTCTTCCAGGGGACATGGAGATAAAAGGCTTCCAAAACACTAGGTCTTGCCTCTGGTCTCAACTGTATGTTCTAAATCTCTGACAGCTAGCGGTGACCTTCCTGACTGTGCATTCCTGACATGTCCCTCTAGTGTCTGTAGCCTGCATCCTCACTGATGTCCCTGAAGTGCCCTGTGGGACCACCTGGAAACTAGTTAGCAGTTTTGAAGTCTGGGACTCCCCTCTTCCTTCAACCTGGAAACCTAGGCCTTTGCCCACATGCTTTTCTCTATGTGCCTTAGGAAGTCCTTTAGCTCATCAAACAAACATCACTGAACAGCTATTAGGTGGCAGGTACTTTGTTAGTGTCTAAAAAATAAAGAAAATGGACCATGGATCCTGACTTGAAGAGATGGCTAATTTAGTCAGGTAAATCTACGAATGAACAATTACAATAGATTTTTGTAAGCATATTGTTAGACATGAGCCCAGGCACCACGCGGAAGCAGCTAAGTTAAAACGGGAGGCGATGGAGGCTTTTCAAAGGAAGTGGAAGGCGTCCTGAATGATGTGTGGGTGTGAAGAGGAGGAGGAGAAGGAAGAAAGTATTCACGGAAGACATGGCAGTGAGGGAAAGGTGGGATCCTTGAAACGACACAGTATGATAGGTAGGGCTGCCAGATTTAGCAAATAAAAATGCGGGATGCCCGGCTGAATTGCAATTTAAGCTAAACAACAGATATTATTTTAGGATACGTATGTCCCATTCAGTATCGGCTCACACTTATATGAAACCATTATTTGTTATTTATCTGAAATGCAAATTTAACTGAGCATCTTGTATTTTATGGGGCACAGCTAGTCATTTATGGACTGCAGAAGTGGAGAAAAGACGTGGCCAGACAGAGAGAGGCAGGAATTAAAACACGAAGAACCACTTGACCGGTCCTTTGAACTTGGTCTGTAAAGCATTACTGATCATTGGCAGATTGAAGGCCGGGCATTAGTAATCATATTTGCACGTTAAAGGCCTCCTGAGTTTCCATGTGGGGCTGAAATGCAGGTGGCCAGACTGTTGAGGTGCTCCAAGCGAGGAGGAAAGATTTTGAAACGAGGCAGTGGCGTTTCCTATCTCTCTCTCCCCTTCAGTGCACTGACTTCTCCGCCGTAGTTCTGACAGTTCATCTATAGAAAGGGCTCCCTCAGTCACCTTTGATATTGACCCAAAGCAGCCATTAATCTCAGACTAAAGACAGGTAGACAGGGCAGGTGGAGAACGCACTCACAGGAGAAGGAGAGGAAACTATCATTTCCTGAGCATGTCAGGATTTTTGAAAACACAAGATTAGACAAGGGACCACAGGGAAGCTGGACTCTTCATTCATTTTGAAAAGAAACAGAGCCACTGATCTCGGGGCCCATGTCTGTCCTGAACACCGGATCTGATCAAGTGCTGTTTCAGCAACGTCCCTTATTTTCCTGCTTCGCCTAGGTTGATATAAAAATAGCAAACTTGGGTACAACGTGTGAAGCCAGACGCTAGGGAGCTGGGAGAGGGGCAGAGTGAGGGGGTCGGGGGTGCTGCTGGGGGATGAGCGCCATATGGTTCCAGCCTTTGAAGGAATCGAAGTGGACGTGGCTGGCAAGAATACAGTCCGGCCTGGGACCAACGCTTTCCATGTGAACAAATCGCCAGGAGAGCTAAGAGGAGGGAGGAGAGGCTCGGGTGGAGTGAGGAGCCAGAGAATGACTTCATAGTTCATTCCCTTTGGGCTCCGCAAGATCCGAGTGATGACAAGGGCCTGGAGAGGAGCCATGAAATCCTTGCTGTGTTCACAGTTGTCCTTGTGTCATGTGGGAAGGATTGAGACTGACAGGTATTAACCGGTAGGGAGGTGACAGTTTGCAAAGAGTCTTGAAAGCTCCAATCGGGAGTTTGGCCTATATCCTGCTGACATGAAAAACTATCGAGTTCGTAAGCAAGAAGATAACCTAATCAGAGCTGTGTTTTAGAAAAAGAGCTAAGGCAGCAGGGAAGAGATGGCTTAGAAAAGGCAGGAATTTCAGACAAGAAGACAAATAAGGCCACTGAAGACAATCAGGACCTCTGTGCCCCGTAAGCTGCTACTTCAGAGAGAAGAGCCCCCCAGTCTTGCCGGAAACACTGACCCTTCCGTCTCGTCCTTATGTCTCCAACCTATGTGACACAGACTTTTTTCCTATCATTGTTCTATGGAACTAATAGAAGAGACATTCGAAATATTTCACGACGACAATGAACAAACATTAACTAATCAGAATGGACCAGGCAAGGCCCAGGCCACGGGGAGGTGGCAGAGGGCGCTGGGTAAGGGGCCCGGGGCCACCAAGGCGCAGAGGCAGCTCTCGGGGTCCATGGCGACAAGCAAAGTCAGTGGCGCCAACATTATCGTGGACAAAAGCCCGCCTCGCATTCGGAGCGTTGCACGGTCCTCCCGGAGCGGACGGGGCTGTTTCCTGTTTCTCGAAAATGCCTGGTCCGTTTTTTCTTGCATTACTTTTTATTTCAATGACCGTAACGTACTGGTTTCTAGATCTTCTTCCGCCCCGTGCTTTCTGCATGTAATCGCCAGCGTCATAAATTTGCTTGACCATGAAACCTCTCTTTTTGAGGATAATCCCTATTCGTTAAAGAATATACTTAAAGCAGTAATGTTTAAGTTCGATCATTATCTTATATTTAAATTACCCAGTTAACTTTAATATCAAAAAGGAACTTACTGGAATAGAATGTTGAGCAAAATCAATGTGTCTGTGAAGCAGGGTAAGGACTAGTTAAGAAAGAGTGGGATTAGGAGCACAGTTTAACACCTTTTAGAAAACGTCCATCATTTATGTCTCATAATCGCTTCTTAAACCTGGTTCGGTTTGTAGAATTTCACATACCTGTGTGCCTTTAATTTCTTCTAAGAAGCCTTCGCTTCAGCTTTTTCAGCCATTGCTGCTCTCCTTCACCAGTCTCAGAGGTTCAGTGATCATTTTTTTTTTCTGAGAACATTTCCACACCCTTGAAGGGAAATTGAACTCCGCCAGGAGATTTTGAGTCTTTGCCACTCACGAGGTCGTGGATGGAAGCTATGAGGTATATCAACACCAAATTGTTGGGCTCCGTTCAGTTAGTGTGTGTCTTTTAAACTCCGCTGGGAGATTTTGAGTCTCTGCCACTCACGAGGTCTTGGACGGAAGCTATGAGGTATATCAACACCAAGTTGTTGGGCTCCGTTCAGTTAGTGTGTGTCTTTTAATTGAAATGTGCGCCACAAAGACATCGGTATTAAGCTCAATGAAGAATTTTGAAAAGGAATAACAACAGTGATGGGCTTCATGGAACTAAAAGTAGGTTGGGATGAATTAGCCTTACTCTCAAGCCTTGCATCTCAGATCAGTTGACCTCAGATCTTGCCATGTCCAAGCAATCTTATGCCCTCTGTTGCCTGGAACACAAAACTCTTAGACATTTTATGAAATATGACCATCACTCAGAACTTTTCTATGTTCTTGAGATGATAACAATTTGTATTTGTGAATTGTGATCCTCTTTCTTATATTTACAAAACTTTTTCCTAATAGTTATGGTTTCTATTGAATTCATGTAAATATAGATATCCCTACATCCCCCCCCACACACACAAAATTACTAAAAAGTACTTTTTACTTGAGAAATTAAAAATGTGAAAAGTCATTCTTTTTTTTCACTCAAACCTTGTGAAAGGTCATTTTTTTTTTCATTCAACCCTTTATGGACTTCCTCTGCCCCTCTCTCTCTCTCTCTCTCTCTCTTTCTCTCTCTTATTTTTCTTTTCTTTTCTTTTCTTTTTTTTTGTCAAATAAATTGGGAATCAGGTGAAGGGAATTTAAGAATGCCAAACCATTCCCCTAACATGTTTTATGTTGCCTTCAATCCATTGTTTTTATACTGTCCCTGAGGCCTCTCTGTCATCCCAGGTTTTGGAGAGTCATACAACAGATATATTCTAAGTATAAAAGGAGAAGCTATGATTCCTCAGTTGGTAAAACTCTGTTCGACACAGTTTATATCACCAACAATCACATTCTCAAAGTACGTTTTGACTTTCACCTTTCTTTAAATTTTATCCCAAAATGTCATGTCAAAATTTTATTCAATTTTCAAGCCAAAAAAAAAAAAAATGAATAGAGACCAAAAAAAAAAGAAAGAAAGAAAGAAAAAGAAAGAATGAAAAATAAGGAAGTAGGAAAGCTGGAAATGTCTAGAAACAGAGTAGTCCTACTGTGAGCATCTGCTCTCTGTGAAGAGTGTCAGTTCCTGGTTCCTGGGGTCTCAGCTCTCTTCAGGAACTATGTCACCATGTCAGTTACAGTTTCATGGGGATGGGGTTTTCACAAGCTAAGCATTCTTGTTTCTCGGGGTATAAGTCAAGAAAACAAGATGCTCCTTTGCCAACAGTTAGCCCTGGAACTACATTTATAACATGTCTAAAATCCTTAAGGATGTTCTAGTCACCACTGAGAAGAGAGCTTTAGCTTTTCTCATCGTCTGGGAACAAGTTTCAATCACATTATTGTCACTGAGTCACTATTGCAATTCTTCTAGGAGAAATGATTGAATTTCTTTTATTCATAAGCTTACATGCAAGAGCAAGACCACACTCCTAAGAGCAATTTATTCTTTTATTTTTCTGAAAATCTGATCTCAGGATCTAGACCATTAGGGATCCTGATAACCCAGACCTAGGAAATCTTCACAGGCCACCAGTTCAAAAAAAAAAAAAATTATCCAATCTAAAATGGATAACTTCTGAACAGTCACATTGGAAGAGTAACCCTCGAGTTCAAATTGTAAGATGAATTTCTCCAAACTATTGCTCTAATTTCTTCTATTTCTTTCTAATTTTTGAGTTGAAATAAAGGCTTCAAAGATAACTATATGTGTTTTTTCTGTACAGCTGAGGCACAGTTTAATTAGCCATTTTTATAGGAGCAGATTTATGGCCATATTTGAATGTCTCCCATGTATAAGGGGAATAAGAGTTATTCTATGTGACATCTGAGAACAGATATAGGACCAAGAACTGGAACCAACAAAGATATCCTGAGAGAAATGGGGATTGTCTAAGGATTTGAGCAGGAAGATGCCTCAGGAATAATGAAATCTCATCTCCAGTGATTTTCAAGGAGTGATCGATAGAGAAGGTTGCACTGGCTGTTCCTGCATTTTTTACTGAAAGCTGAAGGAAAGGTCCATAATCTCTCTTTTGACCACGACCATGACACTCATTTATCAAATCTCTGGTTGTTGAGAAGGGTGATTAGAAGTGATCACCAGGGAAGGGACTGGAACATCTACTTAACACCAACACTGTGTTTGTATAATACGTTTTGTTCTGTTTATTTAATCAGTCCAACATTCCTGAGACAGGTAGTACACCATTTACTGATGAAAACCTAAGGCTCAGAGCTAAGACCCAGCAGAATAAATTCGAACGTTAATCCTTCAGATTCCAAATTCATGTTTCTTCCACAAATACCACTTCTTCATCCTTCTCTTGAAATTACCACTATAGTCAGTCGCCTTCACTGTAGAAAGAGATTTAAAGAGACCTGCTTTTAACTGATTTTTCAATAAAAGATGCATCCTCAAGGCACTTGCCATTCCCTTCTGCTCCTCGGGAGCTCGTTATTGTATTTTAATGAAGATTCTGTATTACAGATGTTCAAGTCTGTTGACTGCTTGCTGGCCAAATTGCTCTCCAAACATAAACAGTGACCATCACTAGGCTAAACCAGGTGTTCCTTTCTTATTTCAGAAGTGTGGCAGCAAGCATAGCGCTCTCTGTTAGTAGGCTCTAAACACATGCATGTTCAAGTGCGGCTAATATTCTTGGGAGAGTTTACAGCAGATGTTAATGGAACAATTACATGGCTTAAAGCCAATGGTTTTGTGAATCTTGGTTGCCCCACTGATAAGCTGCGCTACTACCTGGAAAATGTATCTAACCTCTCTGAATCTAATCCCTTATGGGTAAGATATTAATATCTACCTTTCAGGGTTATTATGAGAATTAAAGATAATTTATGTGAACTACCTACAATTGCTTATCACGTAGAAGGCACTTAGTAAACAGTAGCTATTCTTACCTTTAATTTGTCAGTGTCTTATAATAAACATCTGTCTGAGTTTAAAACTATAAAGAGATTTTGCCAGTAGTTCTACTTTTATATTACTTACTATATACCTGTTTTTATTCTAGAAGGCTGACTGTAGGTAGCTTTCTGAAGGTAATTGCTCTATTTAGTTGACTAAGAATGGCATTTTTTCTGAGAAATACAAAAAAAAAAAATTCCTAGTTTAAAAAAAATTTTAATTACAATATACCCAGTGAGGGGCACTGAGCACTTAAATGGAATTAAGTGCTCCATTCAAGTTATCAGGAAACTAACATTATTGTTGAAATGACAAGATCAAAACACATAAAGAATCAGAGAGTAATTTATTACTAAAAAGCATACTATTAAGAGTAGCCTGACAGATTTCAGAAAAGGGGCCATCGGTGTGGACTGCCATAAATCAGGGAAGACTTCAAGAGCTCTGGCAGCCATAGGATTCAGGTGGCATGGATGAGAGGCATCCTGAAGAGGAACCACATGAGTTAGAAGTGAAGGTAGGAGTAACCCTGTGGGTAGAGATTTTGGAAGAGTTCATGGCGAATACTAAATTAGTGGAGGAAACTGAATAGATAAGACAGAGCCAGCTTATGAAAACATTTTACCTGCAAGGAAAAGAAATCCAATTCAAGCTTACTTAGGCAGAAAAGAAAATATATTGGCTCTGTTAACCAGGAAGTTCAGACTTTAGGCAAGGTTAAGTCCGAGACTGCAAAAGATGGTTGTCGGAGCTATCTCTTCTGCTCTCAGCTCAGCTTGTCTGTGTGTTGGCCTTATTTTCTCCAAACTGCAGCTAGATGGCTTCTTCTATGCTGCCAGGGAATGTGGTCAGGGGCCGAAAATTTCAGCTTCCATGCTTAGCAATTTCGGTGGAAAGAACACCTCTGTAAGCCAGTGGTTTTGTAAGTGCTGTTTATAGATGCATGGGGAGTCCCTGAGGCTTTTTTGGGAGCCACAAAGTCAAAGCTTCATTTATAATGATACTAAGACGTTACTTCTCTTTTGTACTATGTCGATTTTTACGCTAACAGTGCAAAACCAATGTTGGCTAATACTGCTGGAGCCTTAGCCAGAGGCACCAAATTGTAAAAACAGTCGTTTTATTCACTGCCACACAGTCACAGCAAGAGAAAAAGTTAAAAACAAACAAACAAACAAAAAAAAAAAACACTTTTATTTAAGAATCTCATTGTTGAAACAGTGAAAATTATTAATTTATTAAATCTCAAATGTTTGAGTTGTGAGCCAAACTAGCCACATTTATTTAGAATACCATTTTAGCTTGAATGAAAAATCAATAAACGAACTATGGTTATTCAGATTTGGGTATTTAGCATCCATTTTGTGGATGGTGTTTACTGCAAAGGATAAAATTTGAGCTTTCAAATTTGAATTTAGAAGACTTGCATGCGCCATCGTGTGCAAATGTGTAAAGACATCTCCGATGAGGACAGTGGTGATATTAATGATTTAAGGTTTTGTGGCATCTTATAAGGAACTGTGTAAACATTTGCATATGTTAGTGAACTGATATTTTCCAAAGATAAATGTGTGATATTACAAAGTCACACATGGGTAAAAGATCCACTCAAAGGACACAATAGACCAGTAAATTTCATTGTAGCTGAGTAGAAAAAGTTCATTAATATGCCTTCAGATTCCACATTGCAACCAACCTTTAAGAAACTATCACTTGCCTCGTTTTAGCATAGTATCAAAGAAAAATATCCATGGCATCTATTAAGGCTATTCAAATAGTCCTCCCTTTTCCAACTATATGTCTGCATGAGGCCATATTTTCTGCATATAGCAAAATATATATTTAACCATAACAACGTATTTTATCAGTTGATTGCAAGATTTGCTGATTAAGCCAAACATTAAAGAGATTTGCAAAAATATAAAACAAAGTCATTCTTCTCACAATTTTCTTTTTTGTTTTATAAAATATCTATGTGTTTAATAACTTGTTACATATGTGCCTTGACAATGGCTGGGGTAGTTTGGTCATTTAGACACCTCCCTAGTGGCACATGGGAGGAAAAAGCAGCTCCATAATTAACAATCTTCTCTTGAAATGCATGTGTTCTTAAGAAAATAAGGAGAAAGTAAAGCTGAACAGGCACGCATAGCAATTGTCCCCTATAGTCGGTGATTCTTATATTGGTCATTTTAGAAATATTCCCCAGGCAGCATTGTGCAGATTATTTCGGTTGCGAGAACCAAAATTAGAGGCACTTTTGAGATGGCTGGAGCAGAACTCCAGAATTGAGATACAAAATATCTGAATTAAATTATGATAATAAAATTAGGAAGCAAAATATATATATGTATATATATGTGTGTGTGTGTGTGTATATGTGTATATATATGTACATATATGTGTGTGTATATATATATGTGTATATACATGTACACATATATATATACACACACATATATATATACATATATATATTTTTTTTTTTTAAAGGAATAAGACAACCCTCTATCTGGATTGGTATGAGAAAAAGGAAGAGGCATAGATGACTCCAAGACTTTTAGCCTTGGAAAGGGATCAAATGTAGTATATTTACAGGTGGTAGGAAGAAGGTGTGTTTAAGGGAAGAAGCCAAGAACATAGCATTTCATCAGGGGACCATGTCCTTTCTAAATGCATGTCAGAGGCAACCGAGCATGACCAGGAGTTGAAGGTATCTGGGTATTTCAAGGCACCATAGATGCCTAAATAAATATAGTCTTATTATTCTTCAATCTCTGCTTCCAAGAGATCACATGGTGTCTGTAGGTTGATCTTTTTATTATCTCTTGATAAAAAAAAAAAAGAAAAAGAAAAAAACGTCTCAATTACTCAACTTCATGGTAAGGAGAAATCAGCAGAGCTTCAAGCAAAGTGAATGGCGGCCGGCATTTTCAGTTAACTAGAGCGTTCTGAGGCTATGTACTCAGACCAGGTCCATATTCTGCTCCTAGCAGTTATTTGGACCCTATCAGGTACTTTCCCCCCTGTCTTAATTTGAAAATTGTATCTAAGAAGCACTTATAGAAATATTTTGAAGTCTCATCAGTTAAGATTTATGAAGTCCTAAGTGTTACGTGAATATACAAAGTGATAAGGACGATTACCCTATGGCTCTATTTTCATACCATGTCTTTCTTGCCAAGTGTTTCCCCAATCACATTATAGAATTAGAAGAGAACAGTTAAAAATGGAAATGAGTATAGAAGAAAAGAAAATAGGAGTCAAGGTCATGGGGGTGAGATGTACCTTCGGATGACATTGAAAGTGGAATGTCAATCAGCTGGACAGAGAACTATGAGGAGTTGGATCATGGCAGGAACCGACAAGGCTAAGTGTGCAACTGAGCCAGGAAATGAGAGAAAATGATGTCTCAGAAACACAAGAAATTCATGAAGGAAGAATAACGAGACCAAACCTTGTTATCTCCAGGGTACTATGGCTCAACGACAGTGCTTTGATTTTTCTGAGGTCCGATTAAGGTCCATGGTAGTTTCTGGAGCTGTTTTGCACCAATCATGGACTGTTGATGCTGTTGTGTTTGCTCCCATAGTTCCTGAGAATCCAAGGCAATGTCACATTCTGGAGAGAAGGGATGTGTGGGAACATGAGGGTGTGTGAGTGTGTGTGCACGCACTCATGTTGGGCAACAGTGAGCAATGCAATTCTGTTCTCAAGTGCTATTGTTAGGTAACTGAAGATTCTTGCACCCTAAACTTTAGCAAACTCTGTTAAAATTGGTTGATTTGTGAGCATTTTGCAGAGATCAGTCCAAGTGAGTTACTTCCTGGGTTATAAATATTTTCATCTCATGTTTAAAATAAGCAAAATACAGAGCTGTGATAAATGAATTAGATAACCAACAGTTTCTAGAGCTTAAAAACATACACAAAGGAGATTTGGCCTTGGGTGGCGAACACACAATGCGATATTCAGGTGATGTATTATTGAATTGTATACTCAAAACCTATATAATTTTATTAAGCAATGTCACCCCAGTAAATTTAATTTTTAAAAATCATTTTAGAAAAGCATAACTAACTAGGTTCTCACATCCTTCCATTTCTTCTTTTACCTAAAATTAGATGCCCTTATAGCATTATCAACAGCTTGTCGATTGTCATCCCTCATTGATCAAAGGTTTAAATTTTACACATGTAACCAACAGCCTTATGAAGAAATTGCTGTCTACACTGTAGAACTGCCCTCTCTGTTCCAATATTACAAATTCAGGGGTTTCCAAAGGATGCGTTATTGTTTGAAGTAAATTTAGCACTTCTAATTCCCCAAGAAAAAGGCTATCACTTGTCATAGAAAGTAGAGGAGTAGTTTTTTATATAAAGAGAGCCTATAACAACGAAGGGAATAGAGAATACAAACATGCAGAATGATGCTTTAGAATGTCTGCAACCAATTTACATCAATCCTTTCTCAGGCTACAGTGCATGAGAAGAAATGACCTTTAAAGAGGAAGCAGCAAAACACAGGTTCCGGAGACAAACACCTTGGATTCAAATCTTGACTCTATCACTAAGTGTGGGCAGGTTAATATACTTCTTTAGGCTTTGTGGAAGATACACCCTAGAATGATATCCAACGAGTCACACCCTTGAGTGCTTGCTCCTAACCAAAAGAACCAGTGGATTTGCTTCTAACCAATAGAATATGGCAACGGTCTAGAAATTTTGCAGATGTAATTAAAGTTCCTAATTAGTTGATTTTAGATTAATCAAAAGAGAAACTCCTGCTAGCTTCCAAGAAGCAAACCACCATGAGTTCTGCGGCTCAAAGAAAATTAATTCTATAACCATCAGGTGAGCTTGTAAGAGGACTTCTGAGCCTCAGACAGGACTTTAGACCTAACCAAAGCCTTGATTACAGCCTTGTGAAACCCTGAGACTATGACCCAGCTAAGCCATGTCCAGGCTTGCGACTATATAAATGTGAAATAGTAAATGTGTGTGATGTTTTTAGCAATAAATGTGTGGGCAATTTTTTATGCAGCAAGAGAAAACTAATACAGGCTTTAATTTCATCTGTAAAATAGGAATAAAAATAGTCCACATCCCATAGCATTGTTATGAAGTTAAAGGGAGTTAACATGCACACAATGCTTAAAATAGCCCCAGAAATTTACTTAACTATGCAATAGGTAGAGCCTCAAAAAAGAGTTCAGAAAAAGAAACTGTAATGGTACCTGTTATCAGGTGACTCGATAATTCATATAAAACTTAAATGCATAAATAGTATCATTTTTAGAGATCCTAGTGCATGATGCCTCAGAAACAGAATTTGAGGCAGTGATTATCTTTGCCCATCAATGAAAAATGAAAGACAAATTAAACTGTAAAATGTTAGTAATAAACACGAATATTTTACACAATATTCATTCATAAAGACCTTTGCTAAAATCTTGGAAGCCACCACCATATTGAGGATCAAATGCTGACAAACAGTGACAATCCAAATTGTCAAATCCTCCAATCATAAGTGGTGAGAGAAGCTCCAAGGATGTATCCCATGGCTGACTCCACTCATGAGGGTGAAACAGCTCTGACTGAGTAGTCAAATGAGTCGTCATGTCACTGGAACAGGTCAGCCACTAGAGGTGGGCACTAGATTTCCCAAGATTTTCCGGACGGAATTTCGAACCACTGTCATTCCAGTCCAATCTATTCACCATACTAAATGACTCCAAGTACAGTGCTCATGTAAAGGGAAAAATTTTAAATGTTATTTCAGCTACCATTCAAATGGGAATGGGGGGCGAAGGGGAGTCCTTGAATAATAGTGTGCACCTTGAAAACAACGATAGTGCTCCTTAATTCTGCTCCTAAATTTGTTAAGACTTTCTAAATTCTGCTCCTGTGTTGTTTATAACCTGAGTGTGGTATAAAATTATGTAATCTAATTAGATATCACAGTAAATCAGCAAAGAAAATTGAAATAATTACAAAGATTATTTGAAATATGGATTCACGCCCATGGTCATTAATGTTGAAACTCTTCATAAGTGTATAATATACATTAAAATAGTGGCTAATTATTATATCAAGAATTATTACTAGTAAAATCTGGTCGTGGGGTCTCCCTGCACAGAGTAGAGGGAGAAAAATGGCATAGATGAGAAAGGCTCTGTTCATCCCTCTGGCGACCAAATTAAGGTTGTGACGGAAAGGAGCAGCAGCAAAGACAAATCGCTTGGGATCTAGCTGAACAAGCCATACAACTAGGGAGAAATCCAAGAAAGCACCCTGCAATGGCAGAAGGTAAGACAAGGCGAGGACATGGGGCTGCCCATCCCAAGTGGCTGAGTGAGACGGAGGCTGTGGCAGCGGCAGACGCCTCTTAAAGGGGCCGCATCTGCGAGTGGATTTTCGCGGTGATGGACCTGCTTACTCTGAGCACCAGTGCCGACCTGGCTGCATGCAGGGGGCACCAGGGACTTACATGAAGACATTGTTGGAGTGAGGGCTTAGATGAGACTCGCTCTGTACAGAAGTGCCAGCGATATCCATCGTTCCCTGTTGAATCCTCCCCACTCCCAGTGCGTGGACACAGCACCACCATAGCCATGACATCACCAAAATGAATAACAGAGGTCACCCCGCTCAGAGGATTCCCTTAAACCCCTCCTCCCCCAACTCGAGGCCTCACCCAACCCACATCCAGGTGTATCCTCGGGGAGTCAGGTGCTCCTTGCTGAGCAGCGCCTAGACTCACACTGGAGGCAGCTGGCCTTGGTTTCTGGTGTGGCCTTTTGAGGCAACTATAAGCACGGCATCTGTGGATTGCTTGCTGAATCTTAACAGGTGGCCTCGGAGGGGCACAGGCTTGGGCTAAATTTGGCCTGCAGCTGAACTCCTCTCAGGACTGTGTCACTGGACACCTATTTCACAAATCCATACTACTAAGACCGGGAAACTTAGGACCTTTGCTTAGTACATAGAAACAGACACAGAAAGGCAGCCAAAATGGGAAGGCAAAGAAGGAGAAACCATATGAGAGAACAGATCAGAGCTCCAGATATAATGGAGTCAAGTAATCTAACAGATGCAGAGTTCAAAACACTGGTTATAAAGATGCTAAATGAACTTTTGGGAAATGTAGATGAATTCAGTGAGAACTTCAACAAAGAGATTAAAAAAAACATAAAAATAGAAATGGAAATTATAAAAGGGAACCAGTCTGAAATGAAGCACACATTATCTGAGATGAGAAGTATATTAAATGGAATAAACAAAGAAATAAACAAAGGCAAATAAAGAAAAGGATCAAATGACCTATCTAGAGGACGGGAAAGCCAACGACACTCAATCAGAACGGCAAGAAAAAAGATGCCAAGACTATAAAAATAATTTAAGGAGCATATGGGACACTATTAAGGGTTCAAATATCAGTATGATCAATGGACCTGAAGGAAATCAAGACGTTGAACAGCTGTTTGAAGAAATAGTGGTGGAAAACTTCCCTAATCTGGTGAAGGAAATGGACATAAAACCCCAGGAAGCTCAGAGAATTCCAAAACCAGGGATCCAAAGAGGCCCACACCAAGTCACATCATAATTAAAATGCCAAATGTTAAATACAAAGAAAGAATCTTAAAAGCAGCAAGAGAAAAACAGATAGTAACCTATAAGGGAACACCCATAGATTAGCAGCTGATTTCTCAGAAGAAACTATGTAGGACAGTAGGGCTTGGCACAAAACATCTGATGTGATGAAGACCCAGGATCTACAACCAAGAATACTTTATCCAGCAAAGTTATCATTTAGAGATGAAAGACAGATAAAGGGCTTCCCAGACAAAATTAAGCTAAAGGAATTTATCAACACCAAACCATTCTTACAGGAAATGTTGGAGGGACTTCTTTAAGAAGAAAAAACATGTATCAAAACCAGGAATAAAGAATGGTAACAACTACATTTCTATCAATAAGTATCTCAAATGGAAAATAATTAAGTGCTCCAACCAAAAGATAGAGTAGCTGAATGGATAAGAAAACAAGACCCCTACATATGCTGCCTACAAGAGACTCACTTCAGATTAAAAGATACACACAGACTAAAAGGAAGGGGATGGAAAAAGATATTGCTTTGATGGACCAAGAAAGTATTTAAGTTAGACAGAGAAAGATAAACACTATATGATTTCACTTATATGCAGAATCTAAGGAATAAAAAGAACAAACTAATCAAAAACCGATTCACAAATATAGTGGACAATTTGGTGATAGACAGAAGGGAGGGGAGTTTGGGGGACTGGGAAAATGGGGTGAAGGGTTAAAGAAGTACAAATTAGTAGCTGATGGATAGGGAGCATGGCATAGGGAATGCAGTTAGCATTAATACACTGGCTAGGCGGAGGGTCAGGGGAGGGAGGAAGCAATTGTGGGGATAATTTTATGAACTATATAGATGTCTAACCAATATACTGTATACTTGAAACTAATTAAATAAATTAAAACCTAAAGAAAGGAATTATTAGTAAAATTTAAAAACTTTAACATGTTGAAGAAAAAAGAAACTTAAATGTTTCAGTCAATCTAGTACTTGACAAAATTTTATTAAACATAATAGAAAATGTTTAGATGCTTCTTTGGAGGTTTTCCACTAAACATTAAAATTTCAAAAGGCACACGCCATAGAGGAGGTCGTTATTCCTCCTGAAAGAGTAATAATAGTCTAAATAAATCACAGATGACAATATTATATCAAACCACAATGCATGTCTATGTCAGCAAATATTATTAGAAGACGCAGCAAATTTGCTGAAGAAACATGCTTTAGAACTAAATACAAATTCAGAGAAGTGGCAAACTAATTACAAATTGACAGAAGTTTGCCACTAAACAGTTAAATAAATGTACAGATGTTTTATATATCTCAGTTTATAGTACTTGCTAGATTCTTTCAAAAATAAAATAAATAGAGGATTCAAGGTTTTGTGATTTTCTTAAGGAAAGATGTATACAAGATAAGACATATTCTTAACAGTAAGCAACTTTTGATAAACAAGTTTGTGGAAATTTTATGTAACAATATCTACTAATGCATGAAAACTTTAGCTAGATTTTAAATGTTATAAAATAACATATATATACAGTACCACAATAGAATTCATTTGCTACATCATTTATATAAATATTATCTCAGCAAGCAAGTTGAAAGCAGAAAAGCACAAAAAGCTAACAGATACCATCAACGCAGTTAACATCATAAAAAGACCTTAGAACATAACTTCCGGCTCTGAAAACACTAGCCTGCAGCAGACCAACACTCCTTCCAAATAGTTTTTAAAGTCCAATTGGGAGATCAAACCAAGACACCAGAACTTGAGGGTCAAAAATTCCAGAGAGAAAGGAAGGTCAAAGAGGTAAAACTAACAATGTGTACTGTACTACTTTTCACTTTGAAGTATTTGCTGATTCATGAGCAGAATAAAGCTGGAGGCTAAGAAGCCCAAATCTACACGTCAGCTGAAAGCTGAGAAGCCAGACAGAGCTATCATAGTTTGTTTGTTTTCTGGAGACAAAAACTGAATTTCAGAGCCTATCAAGGAGAGGAAGTTCCAGTGACTACCCTGGCTCTCAAATGTAACCCGTGAAGGACAACATCTTGAGAGGAAACTAGAAAATAGTTAAGGCCTTTAAAATACCACACAGTCCGGACTGGAATCAGATGTGTCCCTGACTGGGTTAAGTTGATCTGTGCCTAGTCTCACTACCTTTCATAACCTAAAGTTGCTTCCTTCTGTGAAGACATTGATATGATCATATACAATGTCTAGCGTTTAATTAAAAATTAGCAGGCATATCAAGAAACATTATCAAAACAAGGGGAAAAAAAGAATATAGAAACAGACTAAGAAGAGATTCAGACATTAGAGCTATCAGACACAGACTTTAAAATATCTGTGAGTAATATGTCCAAAATAATAAGAGAATTTGGAGAGAAAAGTGTAATATATTTTAAAAATCAAATAGAAATTCTATAACTAAAAAATACAATAACTAAAATCAATCCCTCAATAGATGAGTTCGTCAGTAGATTGAGCGCAGTTGAAAAGAGGATTTTACTGAACAGAAAGATAGAAAATATGCAGATTAAAGTGTAGAAAAAATAAGAAACTCAGAAAACAGTATAAGGAATATATGGGAATGATTAAAAAGTTTTATCATACACATAATCAGTGTCCCAAAATCATAATACAGAGAATGAGACGGAAGAAATATTGAAGAGATATGGCCTAGGAACTTCAAAAACTGATGAAGGACATTAACCCACATATTCAAGACATGCTATAAACACCAAGAAGACAAAACGATAATAAATTCACACTTAGGCACACCATAGTAAAACTGCTAAATACTAAAAACAGAAAAATCTTAAAGCTAGCCAGAGTAAACAGTCGCATTATCTTCAAAGGAGAAACATAAGACTGGGCTGAATTTTCAACAGAAAATACATCAGCCAGAAGACATTGAAAGAGTATATTTACAGGACCAAAGACAAAGTACCAAACTAGAATTAAATATTTTCATTACATGAAAATATTCTTCATAAATGAAGATAAAATTGAGATGTTTCCAGACAAACAAAAACTGAGAAAATTCATCACTATTAGACTCTCTGAAAATAATTGCTAAAAGAAATTTCTCAGGCAAAAGGAAAACTATCTTAAAGAGAAACATAAAATGCAAGAATAAATACAGGGTGGCAGAAAGTGGTAAATATGTGGATAAATATAAATAAAGGTTGACTGTACAAAGCAATAATAGTAACGTACTGCAGATTTTAAAATATACCCAAAATATATGATAACAATAATGTGAAAGGCACAATAGGAATGAATGAAGTTAAAGTATTCTAAGTTTCTAGCATACTCAAAGAACTGGTAAAAATAATACTTTTATTAGACCGCAGTAAGTCAAGTCAAGGGTAAGCATTAAATAATAAAAGAAGATAGATAACAGACAAGGTAACTAAAATTAAAATAAAAAACAGAAATACTTTATTACTCTAAGACAATAATGTAAAATGATGAATATGAGAACAACACGACTAACAAACTTGACACATTTCACATACATAAAATACTGCACACATCATTTTCAGGACATACATGCTTTTCACATGCACACACAACATTTACTAAAATTGGCAATATGCTGGACTATAAGGCAATTCTCCACAAATTTTCCAAGGATTGAAATCATACAGAAGATAATCTTTGACTGAGATAATTCCTCTGTGTTTTGAAATTAAGTAATATGATTCTAAATTAATCCACTTACCAAAAATAAATTACAATGAAAAATTTTAAAAAACACTTTGAACTTAATGGTCACAAGTATAAGACAAAATAAAACTAGTGGAGTTCTGTTAAAATCATTCTTATAAAAAATTTATAACCTGCAATTAATATATTAGAAAAGAAAAGATGAAAGTAACGATCTAAGACTCCAATTTAAGGACTTAGATGAAAACTAAACAAGTTAATCCCTACCACCAAAAAATGCCAGAAAGTAGAAAAGAAACAATAAATTAAGACTAGAAATTAATAGAATAAAATACAATTAATTCAAGAGAGAAAATCAACAAAACCAAGAGAACACCAACTGTCAATAACAAATACACAAAGGTGGTGTCATCTCAGATCTTAGAAATAGTTAAAGGACAAAAAGAGGAAATTATGACAATTTTATGCACTTGGGTGTTTTTTTCTGGCACAACCTGTTCTTTAATTCTCCAGATACCACCTGGGTGTCCAACAATTCAATTCCATGCTGACACTATCCACCCAGTCAATGCAGACTCTACCGTTTAAGTAAGGACTCAGTCCTGTAGGACTGCTCCCACTTCAGACACTAGTCACAAGTCCAAGGCCACCCATACTTCTGAGAAACCAGCTATAGAACAGGGGTTCTCAGGACCCCCTCCTAAGATTCAGTGATTTGCTAGAACAGCTCACAGAAATCAGGAAAATAGTTTACTTAGGCTTACTGATTTATTATAAAGAATATATTATGAAGAATTTATTATAAAGAATATTTATTATAAAGAATGACTTCAGGAATGGCCAAATGGAAGAGATGCATAGGGCAAGGTATAGAGCTGGAGTGTAATGTTTATAGCAGCCCTGTTTGTTAATAGTGAAAAACCGTAAAGTACCCAAGTGCTTATTTAGAATAGATAAATAAATTGTGGTATATGAACACAATGGCATAACATTCAGTGATGAGAACGAAGAGATCGCAAATACACGACAGGCTGAGAAACCTAGACACAGAATACTACATACTGTATAATTCTACTTGTGTAAGATGCAAAAATATCAGGCAAAACAAATTCATCTACAGTGTTAATATTCAGAAAATTAGGTCACCCTGAGAAAGGTATTTACTTAGGAAGGATTCTCAGAGGGGCCTCTAGCATACTTCTCCACCTTATTATGCTTGTTTCATGGGTGCTTTAACTTTGGGAAAATTCATCAAGTTAAATATTATGGCTTTTCTGAATGTAAGCTAAACTTTAAAAGGATTTTAAAGTAAAATATGAGGATAGAATGCAAGATGGCAGAGTAAATAATGCTGTGCTTGCCTCTGCCTTCGCATGATTTCATTAAAATTACAGCTAAATTATAGAACAATCAACCTGGAGAACCATCTGAAGACTAGCCGAACAGAAGTTCTATAACAAAGGACATACAGAAGAAGCCATGTGGAGACACAGAACGGGCTAGCCCCAGGTTGAGCATTGGGGAAAAGGAGTCTCCACAACATCTAGGTGTGAAAATCAGCAAGGATTCTATCATCTGGGTGAGTTGGAAGGCTGCCAGAAACCCAGGTGTTCTCTTTATGGGCCTGCACACAGACACTCGTTTGCAAGCAATCACCTTGGGCTCTAGCAGTGAGATGGTGGCTCAGAAGTTGCCAGAGACATGCAGGGAGAGACTGTGTTGTGAGGGTGAGGGGTGAGGGCTGGAGGGACAGCCACCACTGTCCATGTGTTGAGCCCTCCTCCAGTGCAGCCTACAGATGGGGCCATCTTGCCTGTGTTGTGCCCTCCCCCAACATGATTAAATCTGAATCTGCATTGGCCCAATGAGATTAGCTGGCTCCACCCTGGTGAACCTTGAGACCCCATCCCACCCAACTTGCGCAGCGCCAGAGGTGATTTCAATGGCAGGTGGTCAGCCCTGGCCAGTGCTGCAGTCTTCTTTGGACAGCTCTCAGAGAATCTGTGGTCTCCAGGTGGGTGGGGGCTGTTCTCGATGTACTCTGAGCCTTTTGCTGAGTGACTCCAGTTTTAGCACTGGCTCTAAACCTAAATCTGCATTAACCTGGTAAACACCACTTGTCCCACCCTGGTGACTCCCTGAGACCCTGCCTCACCCAACTCATGTGCTGCCCAAGGCCTATTCAGTGGCTGAGACTTTCGTGCGCCTGGCAGGTGGCGGTAGGTCTAGGGGTGCCCTGGACCTTTTGCTGAGCTGCCCCAGGCCTGGTAGTGGTGGTGTCTTGCCTTGGTTCACAGCATGGCCTCTCCCACATGCTTCCAGGTCCAGCACAGGCAACAAACAATGTCTGATCTCTTTGTAACTCCCACCAGGTAGCCCCAGGCTAGACACAGGCAGCAACTGGCCTTGGCCTGCACAGGAGCCCCTTCCCATGAGGCCCTAGAACCAACACATCTAGAGGACAGCTTCAGACTACAACAGAGCACAACCTGATTAGTCCCACAAGTGACACAACCTAAAGGTGGTCTCAGTGGGCACCAGAGCCTGCTGGGGCAAATGCTGCTCCATGGGGTCAGCCCACACATAGTATCTCATACACTGTGGGCATGGCCAGTCCTCACAACCAATAAGCCTGAGGGTCAATCCCACCCTATGATGTGTCAACAGCAATCAAGGCTTAACCACAACAGGAGAGCACACACAACCCACACAAGGGACACTCCTGGAGCACCTGGCACAGATGAACAAGAAGACTGCACCACTGAGCCCCACAGGACACCTACTACATAAGGCCAACTGGTCAAGACTGGGAGATGTAGCAGATTTACCTAATATACACAAAGAAACACAGAGAGGAGGAAAAAGAAGCATGTCTCAAGTGGAAGAACAGGGAAAAACTGCAGACAGAAGAATTAAATGAAATGGAAGCAAGCAATCTGCCAGATACTGAGTTTAAAACCTTGCTTATAAGGATGCTCAAAGAACTTAGTGAAAAATTCAACAAAGAGATAGTAAGCATTAAAAAAATCATAGAAACTATAAAAAAGAAATGGTCAGAAGTGAGGAATACAGTAATCGAAATAAAGAATACGCTAGAAGAAATGAATAACGGATTAGATGAAGCACAGGATCAAATGCAGTGATTTGAAAGAAAAAGTAGCAGAAAACAATTCGAACAGCAAAAAAAAAAAAATCCAAAATAATGACTTCTGGGACAATATCAAGTGTACCAACATCCACATCATAGGGTACCAGAAGGAGCAGAGAGAGAGCAAGGGATCGAGAACCTATTTGAAGAAATAATGACAAAAAACTTCCCTAACCCAGTGAAAGAAATAGACATACAAGTCCAGGAAGCACAGAGAAACCTAAACAAGATGAACCCAAACAGGCTCACACCAAGACACATCATAATTAAAATTCCAAAGGTAAAAGGCAAAGAAAGAATCCTAAAAGCAGCAAGAGAAAGGCAGCAAGTTACTTATAAGGGTACTCTCAAAAGAATGACAACTGATTTTCAACAGAAACTTTGTAGGCCAGAAGGGCTTAGTACAAAATAATAAAGTGATGAAAACGCAAGACCTTGCAGCCAAGACTACTCTACCCAGCAAGGCTATCATTGAAAATCAAAGGACAGATAAAGAACTTCCCAAACAAGAACAAGGTATAGGAGTTCATCACCCTCAAGTCAATATTACAAGAAATGTCAAAGGGACTTCTTTAAGAAGAAAAAGAAGGGGGAATATAAATATGATTAATAAAATGATAATAACTGTTAATAATCACTTTAAATGTAAATGTAAATGAATCAAATGCTCCAATCAAAAGACACAGAGTGGCTGAATGGATAAGAAAACAAGACCCATACATATGCTGTCTACAAGGGACCCACTTCAGATCACGAGACAGACTGAAAATAAAGAGATGGAGAAAGATATTTAATGTGAAGAAAACAAACAAAAAAGCTGAGAAAGCAACACATATCAGGCAAAATAGACTTTAAAACAAAAGCTATAACAAGAGACAAAGGAGGACATTACATAATGATGAAGGGATCAATCCAACAAGAGGATATAACCCTTATAAATATTTAAGCACCCAACATAGAAGCACCTAAATATAAAATCAAATATTGACCAATATACAGGAAGAAATTAACAGAATTATGGGACTTTAATATCCCATTGACACTATACAATCATCAAGGAAAGAGCGGCCTTAAATGACACACTAGACCAGGAAAATTTAATTGATATTTTTAGATTATTTCACCCCAAAGAAGCAGAATACACATTCATTTCAAGTGCACGTGGAACATTTTCAACATGTTAGTCAAATCTCAATATATTTGAGAAGACTGAAATCATATCAAGTGTCTTTTATGACCACAATGGTATGAAACTAGGAAAAAACTGAAAAACACACAAACACGTGAAGGCTAAATAACATGCCACTAAAGAATGAATGGGTTAACAACCAGATCAAAGAGAAAATCAAAAGATACATTGAGACAAATGAAAATGAAAACATGACCCAAAATTTGTGGGGTACAGTGAAAGCAGTCCTCCCTAAGAGAGAATTCATAGCAATAAAAGCATATATCAAGAAACAAGAAAAATCTCAAACAATATAAACTTATACTTAAAGAACTAGAAGAAAGAACAGTAAACAGAGCCTAAAGTGAGTAAAAGGAAAGAAATAATAAAGATCAGAGTTGAAATAAACAAAATAAAGTCTAAAAAAAAAACAATAAAAAATCAATGAAACAAAGAGCTGGTTCTTTGAAAAGATAAATGAAGTTAATAAACCTTTAACCACACTCATCAGAAAAGAGAGAGAGAGAGGAGCCAAACAAATAAAATCAGAAATGAAAGAGAAGTGACAATTGACACCACAGAAATACAAAGGATTATAAGAAAATACTATGAACAATTATATGCCCACAAACTATACACTCTAGAAGAAATGGATGAATTCCTAGAAACATACAATCTTCCAAGACTGAATTAAGAAGAAATAGAAAATCTGAACAGACCTATTACTACAAACAAATTCGAATCAGTAATCAAAAAACTCCCAACAAACAAAAGTGCTGGACTGTATGGCTTCATAGGTGAATTTTATCAAACTTTCAAAGAAGAATTAACACCTATCCTTCTCAAACAATTCCAAAAAATTCAAAAGGAGGGAAAACTCCCAACCTCATTTTATAAGACCATTACTCTCATCCTAAAATAGGACAAAGACATTACAGAAAAAGAAAATTATAGGCCAATATCCCAGAAGAACATGATGCAAAAATCCTCAACAAAATATTAGCAAACTGAATTCAGGAATATATTAAAATTATCATATACCATGATCAAGTGGGATTTATTCCTGGGATGCAAGGTTGTTTAAATATCTGCAAATCAATGAACTTATACACCACAAAAACAAAATCGAAAATAAAAATTATGTGATTTTATCAATAGATGTAGAAAAAGCATCTGACAAAATTCAGCATCCATTTATGATAAAAACTCTCAGCAAAGTGGGAATAGAGGAAACACACCTCAACATAATAAAGGCCGTAAATGACAAACCCACAGCTAACATTATACTCAATGAGGAAAGCTAAAAGCACTTTCCTTAAGATCAGGAACAAGACATGGATGTCCACTTTCACCACTTTTATTTAATATAGTATTGGAAGTCCTAGCCAGAGCAATCAGACATAAAAAAGAAATACAAAGCATCCAAATTGGAAAGGTAAAAGTAAAACTGTCATTATTTGCAGATGACATGATATTATATAGAGAGAACCCTAAAGATTCCACCCAAAACCTGTTAAAACTGATACATGAATTCAGTGAAGTGGCAGGATACTCAATTAATATTCAGAAATTGATTGCATTTTTATACGCCAATGATAAATTATTGGAAAGAGAAGTGAAGAAAACATTTCCTGTACTCAAAAAATTATAAGACATTGAAGAAAGTAAAAACAAAAATACAAACGAATGGAAGCATATACTGTGCTCATGAATAAGAAGAATTAACATTGTTCCAATGTCCATACTACTCAAAGCAATGTATGGATTCAATGAAATCCCTATCAAATTACCAATGACATTTTTCACAGAATTAGAACAAATAATCTTAAATATATATGGAGCCACAAAAGACCCTGAATAGCCATGGTAATCTTGAGGAAAAAAAGAACAAAGTTGGAGGTATCACCCTATCTGATAACAAAGTATATTACAAAGCCATAGTAATCAAAACAGCATAGTACTGAGATAAAAACAGACACATAGAGCAATGGAACAGAATAGAAAGCCCGGAAATAAACCCACGCCTCTATGGTCATCTAATCTATCACAGAGGCAAGAATAAAAATGGTCTATTCAATAAATGCTGTTGGGAAAGCTAAACAGATAAATGCAAAAAATGAAACTGGACCACTTTCTTACACCATATATAAGAAAAACTCAAAATGGATTAAAGACTTAAATGTAAGACCCCAAAACATAAAACTCCTAGAAGGAAACAGACAGTAAACTCTCTGACATTTCTCTTAATAGTGTTTTCTCTTATATGTCAACTCGGGCAAAGGAAACAAAAGAAAAAAATAAACAAATGGGACTCCATCAAACTAAAAAGTTTTTGCACAACAAAGGAACCTATCAATAAAATGAAAAGAAAACTTACCAAATGGGAGAAGAGATTTGTCAATGATACACCTGATAAGAAGTTAATATTCAAAATTTATTTAAAAACTCATACAACTCAACACCAATAAAGCAAACAGTTCAATTAAAAAATGGGCAGTGGACCTATATAGACATTTCTCCAAAAGGTGATGCAAATTATCTATAGACATGAAAAAATGCTCAATGTCATTAATCATCAGAGAAATGCAAATTAAAACCACAATGAGATATCACCTCATACCTATCAGAATGGTTATTATCAATAAATCAACAAAGAACAAGGGTTGGTGAGGATGTGGGGAAAAGGAAACCTTCGTGCACTGTTGGTGGGACTGCAGATTGGTGCAGCCACTGTGGCAAAGAGTGTGATCTTCCTTGAAATATTAAAAATAGAAATATCTCATGACCCAGCAATTCTATGTTGGGCATTTATCCGAAGAAATCCAAAAAACTAATTTGAAAAGATTTATGCACCCTTATGTTTAATGCACTGCTATTTACAATAGTCGAGATATAGAAGCAACCTAAGAGTCCATCAATAGTCAATTGGATAAAAAAAGCTATGGTACCTATATACAATGGAATATTACTCAGCCATAAAAAAGAATAAAATCTTACCATTTGCCACGACATGGATGGAGGTAGAGGGTATTATGCTAAGTGAAATAAGTCAGACAGAGAAAGACAAATACCATGCGATCTCACTTATATGTAAAATCTAAAGAACAAAATAAACGAATAAACAAAATAGAAACAGACTCATAGATACAGAGAACAAACTGATAGTTGTCAAATAAGAGGGGGTTTGGGGGCTGGGCGAAAAAAGGGAAGGGTATTAAGAAGTACAAATTGTCAATTACAAAATAGTGAAGTACAGCGTAGGGATATAGTCAATAATATTGCAGTAACTATGTACAGTGCCAAGTCAGTACTAGATTAATTGGGGACATCACTTTGTAAGTTATATAAATGTCTATCTACTCTGCTGTACACCTGAAACTAAATATAAAATAATATCGAATGTCAACTTTAACTGAAAAATAAAAATAATTGAAAAATAAAATGTGATTTAAAAAAGTTATGTAGAGCTCATTTCCTGGAGAAAGTAAAAAATATGCCAACATATTTAACATAAAAACTTCCAATTACTTTATTTTATTCAGTTACCTTCATGGCCTTGCCGGCCCCTTAGTTTGCAATTTTGGTTTTTGGTGCAGAATAGAAAATATAATCCTATTTCTTGTGACTGGGCTTGAGTTTCGGCTCTAAAAATGACAGATCTCAGCTACTAAAGTACTCTCTTAGGAAATTTGCAAACATCTTTGGACTGGGTGGGAGGGGCTGCAGGGAGAAGACAAATACCTTTAAACTAAGTCAGGTAACGGAAAGCTCTGTGAAGCCCAGGAGTTGATTCCCTTTCTGATGCGCCTTCCGGATGAACGAGTGCCATGAGCATCACCCTGTGACCAAGAACAGAGAAAGTGGCCACCCCCATGCAGGGCTGACTCTGCCATGCAGGGGGCAGAAATTCATAAGGAGGGCCAGGTACTCCACGGGCAACTCACCAATATGAACAGACTAGCAGTTTGGGAAGCAATGATAAATGGGCCACCTGCCCTGAGGAGCACATTGGGGAATGAATCTCACTGCTCTCGGGTACCCAGTTTGACTTTTCTTTTTTAAGTAACCAAACTTATCTAGATTACAATTTCAATTTCAGTTAGATTAATTTTAGATAAGGAGTAGCTAAACATTCTCCTAACTCGTTTTCTAAGTTACCCAATTATCTTCTTCTACGTGTTTCAAATCGATGCTACTATGTGCATGATACGCAGTAATTTTGCACAGCTGTAAGAAGTACAGAGAAAGCACAAACCAAGAGTGAAAAGACAGGATTTAGTCTTGGCCTTGCGGTTTATTAGCTATGTGACCTCAGGCAATCCATTCATTTGATCGTGCTGGGCCTCATTTATTCATCAGTAATAAAAGAGATTTTGACTAGACAATTTCTAAGGTCGTGCTGACATTTTCCTGTTAACCAAATCTCCAATCCATGTAATTACCAGCATTAGCTTCTTTGAGCTGCTATAACAAAGTACCACAAACAGGGTGGCTGAGAACAACAGTATTAATTGTCTTAACAATTCTGGAGGCCAGAAGTCTGAGAGCAAGGTGTCGGCAAGGCTGCTTCTTTCTGAGGCAGTGAGGGAAGTGTCTGTTCCATGCCTCTGTCCCAGCTTCTGAAGATTTGCTGGCAACCTTTATTTGCTTGTAGATGCACCACCCTGATCTCTGCCTTCATCGTCACATGACATTTTCTGTGTGTGTCTGTTTCTCTGTTCCAAATTCCCCCTTTCGTAAGGATACAAGTCATATTAGATTAACTAATATCTGCAATGACCTTATTCACATTCTGAGGTACCAGAGATTAGGATTTAAACGTATGAATTTTAGGGGCAGAGGGACACAGTTTGACCCATAACAGAATTTATTTCCAGATAAGATCCCATTTGACAGCTCCTGGAGATTGAGGCTTCAACATGTTTGGGGGAGACACAAATAAACCCGTAGTAGCACCGTCACACAAACAACCTATAGTACCTTCTCAGTCCCTAAGTAAAAACTAAGGGTCAATGTCCTTGCCTCCCAGAGCTACTCTGTCCATGCCCACCAAACACTGACCATCACCTGCCACCTGGGTTACTTGTCAACACTGACCATCACCTGCCACCTGTGGCACCATAATCTTGATTGCCTCTCCCAGATGTCATTACAATGACCACTTGAGCTTTCCATGCCTTTGAGACAGTGTGCATCAGGCGACCTGTCTTCCTCCTGTCTCTCCTTTCTCTCATCACTGCCACAATACACCTGTCCCCAGATGCACATAGGTGCACATACTGCTCATACCAGGAGGACTCTACACGCATGAAAGACAAGGCCAGTTCAGTGGCCCAGATGCTATAAATGGCTATCAGTGTGACATCCAGTGGACCCGCCCATGCCGTTCATACAGCAGACAGAACCGTGACATGGTGCTTCGGCCCACATGTGTTCTCTCCCAGTCCACCTAGTATAATTGTGTAGATTGAATTTGTTTTGTCAAGCATTTTTAAGGCTTTGCTGATTCGGGTTTTTGTTTCTCCCTGACAGACCAAGATTAATGCTGACTCTGTTCTCTTCCTACCAAGTGGATTAGAACATGCTTATGAGTGTCAGGAGTAGCAAGGTAACAAAAATGTCAGGAACAAACTGGATAGTGCTTTAAATGACATCTTTTTGGTGTAAAGGTGAATCATGGCTAAAATCTAGATCCTCCCTTCCCACTATCCCCCATGAATTAGGATCAAAGAAAAATGCTATCATCCATTGTTATTAGTAAAATAACTATGGGTAAATAGGAAAGAAAAATATCTCATTTTTAATTGAGAAGGAAACTTAATTGTTTACAACACTTCACTTGTCCTTACAAGTTAGAAGCAGGACAACCTCGGGTCACCAGTTCTTTAATTCCATCCAATCTTAGCAAGTAGCATGTGATATTACTTCCAAGTACAACTTTCGTGCATTATGGAATGAGAGGCCCTAATCTCCCAAAGAACCAAGATAGTGTATTTGGGCATCATTTGAATGTCAAAGAGACTTTCTGCCATTAACTAGGAAATTGATGGCAACTTTTAGTTTTCTAATTACATTTCTAAACTTAAGTTGTTTTGTCACAATTACCACTTCGAGAATCCCATGGAGAAGTATACTTAAAACATGTTTTCTTCCCCTTGACATCTGAAAAAAATAAAAAAGAGAAAACATCTCCGGGCAGACAAAAAATACGACTGAATCAAAGGGAAGATTGGCATATTTTAGGACATTGATGAGATCCAATATCTGGTAACCAAAAGAAGACCCTCCAACCAATGAAGTTGGCCAAAATATTCAGAACGTGGAGGTTCGGGCCGTGTGTGAGGAAAGCTTCAGCAGGTCATGCTGCCACCTGGGCAGACGTTAAGCAGTAGTGGGATCCAGCCATCCAGGCTGGCAGGTGGTTCACGGTTTTCATGGGTTGCAAGCAAGGACTCCAGGGCCCAGAAGAGGCGCTTATAGAAGCAAAGCAACACCTTACATTTATGGGAAAAAGTAGTGCTAAGGATATAGCCAACAACAGGTGCTCTGGCATAGGACAAAAAAAAAAAAGACAAGAGACCTACTTACAAGAAATAGGACGCAAAAGACAAAGGCCGAGCAAAGGGCAAGGATGCCCGCCACCGAGTCTAACGAGGGTCGGCATGGATCATAAAAACCAAGGCTGTTAGGAGAAAGTGGCTAGAGGTCAAGTGGCACCAGCTGTGGAGAGAGGAAAGCCTTGGAAGACGGACCATCAGAGGATCTGCTGGTTACTGATTCTGACGTCCAGGAAAACAATACAGGGACCCAAGCAAAACACACGGGTCCCCCAGGACCCAGGGAAGGTACCCTCCTCGTCTCCCATTGCACTCAGGGAAGGTACCCTCCTCGTCTCCCATTGCACTCAGGGAAGGTACCCTCCTTCTCCCACTTCGACCTGCCCCCACATCAAATGTGTTGCTTTCACCTTATCGATGATTTCCTTATGTTTTTCTGTCTTTCTGTTCTATTTTTTAATATTCGATTTCTCTCTCCTGTTTCTCGCCCTGTCATTTTTCTCTCTTCTCCCATGTTCTCCCCTCTCCACTTCCTCCCTTTCAGTCTCTCACCGTCTCCCACCCTGCTCATCTCCTTCCCTCTGTTATTTATCCTTCCTTAAGCAATCGTGGTGTCTCCTGTTACCCATCATATTAAATGACATTTTTCTTCATTTAGTGTAGCTATGCAATGATACTTTAAAATCCCCAATGTTAACTGATAGAGATCTTTAGAATTTTTTATTTATTTTTCATAAAAACATAAAAGCAAAAATTATTTTCCTTCTCATGCACTGACTCTTGAGATATCTTTTTGCCCCAAGAAGGGTGAGTGATTCTTAATAAGAAAAAAAAGTTTCTTCCTCCTTGTTTTTAAATTTCCCAAGTCATCATTTGAAAAAGCGTTGCTAACAATAAAATTCTTTGTACATTATTAAATTCTATCATCGCATTGATTTACTAGCTCTTTGTTACACCAGAGCTAGAGATGATGAGGATCTGACCTGCCGTTATGAATGGTAATGATTATATTCATCGTGGCCAGGTTCTTTGAACATCACAAAGGAGATGAGCATATAACCCAATAACAGCAGTGGTCATGGAATCCGTAGTAATAAAAAACAATCACTAAACCAATAATAAGCTCTCGGGCTACATTATTTTCCCAGCACTGACTAGCAGTTCATTTGAACACAATAAAACCTCATTTCCAAATAACATAGCACAGGTAGAATGTGATTATTGCACATCCTTTATTTGTTCCCTCAGATCTCCATGTGTTTTCTGACCTCTCACACTGAAATTACCATCGAGGTTTATATTCTCTATTGTCAGCTTGGCATTAGCAAGCTGGAAGAGAAAAAAGAAAAATAGGCACAGATTTGAAGAATTTATTGTCTGCCATAAGCACTCGCATCGACGAGGCTGAGCAGCTGGTTCAAAGCTCTTAAGATATCACCATCTGTCCCTCAGTGGGGGAACCGAGTATTTCCAATTTTTCAAAGGGTAGAGAGAGTAACATTGTATTTAGTAAGTTTTCTAAAGCTTTGACAAGAGAGGCCTGTCAGATGCTATCAGCATGTCCTATTGACATGCAGATTGTGAATACATTGTCCATTTAAGTTGTCAGTCTACAAGCCTCAACCCATGTAGGTTTGCAAATCTGCACAGCAAAAGCCAGTCATTGTGGTTATGATCTCAAGAGTATTGTTCAGGGATCAGTGTCCCCACTGCTTAAAACCTGTATGGCAATGTATTCTGCATATACTTGTTTGTTTCTCCTGCAGAATACACACACACACACACACACACATGAATACTATATATATATGAATATATATACACATGTACACACACAGTAAATCCTAACTTAACATCGTCAATACGTTCTGCGACTTTAAGTAAAATGAATTTAATGAAGCCTATTTTACCGTGGGCTAACTGACATAAACAAGAGTTGTCCCTACATCAGCTCATCAACATTATTATTGGAATTTGAGGACCTGCTGCGTGTGTGTATGAGAGAGAGATACTGATTTAGACATAGTGAACCATATGTTAATTGGCACGATTGTCTTGATAATATAAGAAGTTGCTGACTGTCCTTGCTCTGGGGCAATCTTTTCTCTGTACTTTTTCTTCTCCATTGGACAACCACTATCTTCATCCCTTCCCAGGGCCCCAGTTCTGAAGCTTCTTAGAATCTCTTGCATTACTGACAAAATATATTTTATAAAATAAGCCTAACTAATATATTTTAGCACTTGCACGCTACCTTGTAACACAAGAAATATGAAAGAAAACCCTTATAAATGGTGGAAAATAATGATGTTTTGGGAGGAAAAGATTACAAAGATATCAGTTCTTCTCAAATAAATATATACTGTAAGAAAATTCCAATCAGTCACAAAGGGTTTTCTTCCCCTTTATGAAACTCTACAAAATGATTCTAAAGTATAGGTAGAAAAATAAACAGGGAAGGATCACTAAGATTTTTTTTTTTTAGTAAAATAATGAGAAGAAACTTTCTCTGCCACAAATTAAAATGTGTTCTGTAGCTACAATTAAAGCCAGTGTGGTCACTGTACACGAATAGACATATGAACAATGGAACAAACGAATGAGATGGTCAATTCCATGCAGGCAGAGCCCACATGTGTTTCATTCATGACTATGTTATTCATCCTGCTATCTACTGGAACATAGCAAATATCTGTAGATTAAATGAGCTAGCCCATTAAAGACAATATAAACCATATTGGAATAGAGACACACGTACACACACAACGTATGAGAAAGACGGAATCAAAAATTAGTGAAAAACAAATGTTTTATTCAAAACGCGTTTAGAAAACGGCCATTTGGAAAATGATATGTTTTAATCATTACCTCCCAGAATACATAAACGGAACTCGACTTCGTCTATAAAGTGTTAAAAAGAGAATGAATACAAAAGCAGAAGAAAATACAGGTGATTATAAATTTAATTTTTGGATTGGGCGTGGAGGACTCTTAGAGGAAGTGGAGTTGTTGACTCTGAACACATAACCAGATATTTCTCCAGCAAAATGCATTTACTCAGGGAAAACAAAGGATTGCAATTCTGGATGTGTGCTCTAATGGCAAAGCACACAGAAGTTGAGAGAAAAAAAGAGAGGACGGTCTTTGATGGAGGAAAGAGGGAGCCAGAGAAACTCTTGTGAACAGAGGTCGTTGGAAGAAAGTGGGCGTTCAAAGTGTAGTGGCTTTTCCTTGGCAGAGTTGGAACAGTGTTTCATTGGCTAAATGGTCACCAGCCAAAGGAAAAAAATACCCCTTCTTCCTGCTGGAGTGATAAAACAGAAAAAAATCTTCCTGTTGGAGAGGAAAGCACCTCTCTTCCTGTTTGGAGTAATTGACAGGCAACGGTAGAGCGTGAGCACTCCTCCCAACTCTCATTTAATGTGGTTTCTGTTTATTCATCTTTACAGTGTTTAAAAGCAATGTCAGATATCACAAAGGAAAAATCATCTCCACTCTCAGGATGCAGGGTCTCTGTGTATGTCCACCTACATATGAACAACACAACTTCAGGAGTGGTAATTCACACGGGAACGTTGCCCCCTACAGGTAAGCAACGTGATATCCCTGCGGAACTCTACACTCTTCCAGTAAGTTTAGCCTCCTGGCAGATACCAGTTTAGGATGCACATCTTAGGAGATTTTATAGATCTCATATCTGGATCAGCACCACAGAAAACTCAAGCTCAGCTCTCAGATAACTTAGATCAGCGGTTGTCTAAGGGTTTCTCCCAGGTCAGAGGCGTCGGCCTCACCTGACCCACACCAGACCTACTGAATCAGAATCTTGGGGGTGGTGCCCAGCTCCTGTGCTGGGTGTTGCTGATGCATGAGCACCCCTGGCTCAGATGAAACAAATCGCCATCCACATAGCAACCAAAGCCATAACCTCTTCTCAGTTCAGCTCCACGTTCATTACCATTATGAGCCGCGGGTATAATTTTCATACCTGGTGGTCATATTCTGCAGCCCCAAGCCCTTTAGCCAATCAGCTTTTGAAAAATGTATTTTTATCAGGATAGTTCCACCATGTTGGTGCCCAGAAAGTTTTTTACAGTCCAATATGCCCAAAATCCAGGACTCAAATCAAAGATGAAGAGAACATCAATATCACCTAGAATATCAACATCAGGTAAGGATAGGCTAAAATAGTGCAAGTCTAAAACTGCCCCAAATTACCACTAAAAGACATTCTAAGAAAAAAAGAGAATGAAAGGTATCACTCGATAGCATTAGAGATACATAAATGACAGGTGATGCCATATGATGATGACCATTTTCCAGAAGAACTACAATGGGGAAGGAAGACAGGGATCGTATTAGGAAGACAGGTTTGAGATATCCACGTGTACTCTTACCTAAAGATGTTCATTTCATCTCCACTTAAGACCCCATGAAAATATTTATGATTAGTAAGAAAATTCCCAAATATTCAAGAGGAAAGTGACCGAAGATCATAAACTGACAAGTCACAGAATAGAAAATCAAAATAGCTAACTTATGAATGTGAAACTATTAAGCCTTTTTAGTAATGAAAGGCAGAAAAATAAAGCTATAGAATTTAGTTTTTATTTATTAAATTGTCAAATATTAGAAAAAAACTCTCAGTGTTAATAGAAGTATTAAATTATCACAAATATTCTAGAAGGCAATTTGGAAAGTTATATTAAGAACCTTAAAATGCTGAATCTTTCTGACACAGAAATTCCTTCCAGTTCTCCATTCTACAGAAATGATCAGAAATATGGACAAAGATTTTAAAATGTTTACTCAATGTTATTTATAAGAATACATACTGGAAATGATCCCGATGTCAAATTATAATAACATTAAAAAGTTCAGGAATTTCCCTGTGAAAAGTAGGTTACAGAATCGATTATTTATGATGAGTTCAAATATAGAAAATATAATAAGCATATGCACACAGCAAATGTTAACAATAATCATTTCTGGGTGGAAATTATGGGTATTTTTTTCCTTTACTTTGCTATATTTTCCAAATTTTCTATAATAAATAAGAATGGCATTTACCAGGGGGAAAAAAAGTTTAAAAGATAGCACATGAAAATCGCATTTGGGGTACTTAAGGAAATATTTTCCTTAAAAACTACAAATCACAATAACCTTTAATAAGTTTTAGTGATACAATTATTCCAATTAGTTGGTGCTAATTAAATCTTTAGTCATCTTTTTCCATTGACTCACAGCATAGCATTAGGGAGATGTTTATATGGCAAAACTCTCCCACTATATAGAACTATTTTTTGGGGGAGGGGGGAAGAAAAACCTGCAAATTTACTGGCTGTGTTTGAAGAAGGGAGATGTCACACACTCCAGCAATATTTTGCCACGTGTTCTAGTGCCCCCCGCTTGTCTCACGATTCACAACCCTCAGAGGTGGTTTCCCAATGACTGGTAATGTTTGTCAGACATCTGTTTTCTTCTGCCCTTCTCGATGACTTTACAACATCTAACAGAACAAATGCAATAGCACATTTTATTACTAGGTGGCCCTCCTTTAAGTCCTTATGGTTGAAGTTTTCCACTTTTGAAAAAAAAAAAATATGAAACTCTATTCCTCCATTTTAGAATAGGCAAGGGCTAATGGATCTTAAACTTCTGCAAAATACTCTAGAATAAAAAATGTATTTTAGATGTAATCCTAAATCAGAGCCAAAGGTGGGAGTGTTCTTCTACAAAGAACCACAACTCCGTTTTCTGGGATAACGAGCCCATTTCAGATAGTCTTCGGTTTCTTCCTGGACATTGGGGTCTCATCATTCAAATGCAATATTGGTTGCAACAGATACGTGCTGGCCTAGTTCGCCGGATGGCATGCAACCGATGGGTCCTGCACGGGTGTAAGCACAGGCCAACAGCTGGAGGACTTGGCGTGAAGGATGGGAAAGGGTGTTCAGAGCATCAGCCTGTGGGGCCTGCGAAACCAGAGAAATGGCTCAGCTCTAGACCCCCTCTTCCAGTCAGAGCTTGGATGAGGCACAGGTAAGGCGATCAATAGGATGGGACATGGCGAACATATTAAATTTAACAAGCGGCATATTAACACACCTTAACACGCCAATTTACTTATGCCTATTGCTGTTGAGTTCAGAGCACAGACAGACATATCCTCCAAGCAAACCCTTCCTAAGCCCCTGACTGATGCTGCTTCATGAGAGACGCACAATCCTGTCATCACTGTATAACTTGAACGGAAAATTCAAGACTAACGTGTAAATATGTTAGTTAAAGATTAATGACATTAATCTTTACAGCCATGGCTTCAAGTGTACAAAGAAATTTATCTCCCTAGTTTTGAGTCTTGCTTGCTTCTCAAGTTGCCATTCCTATTATTGAGCCACTTTCATAAATTTTTCAGTCTTTCTTGAGAAATGGTCAGTCTCATCCCTTAGAGAAGCAGTTTGGGATGAGGCTGATGCTGCAGGCATTCAGGTGCCATCTCAGTCACTTCACTGCTTATGCCCTTGGGCATATTATTTAACTTCTTTGTGCTTCAGATCCATCCTCTGTCAAATGGGGGTGATAATAATAACCACCCACCTCACAGAGCTAATCGAGTTAACGTGCATTCCCAGTGTCTGGCACATGGTAAATGCTATGTGAACGTCACTGCTGTTCTTACTGATTAAATTCCTGAAAGCTTCAGTGTTACCGACACATTGGCCTATCTCATCCGAAGTCCCCACCTTGGACTAGCGCGGTCATCCATTGATGATGTAAATCAAACCAACTCTTTTTCACTCAGTGATCTTGGTTCCAGTCAGGACCACACAAGTCACCCACCCGCTAGTCCAACAAGCCATTCTCAGCTCCTTCTGAATCTCTCAAGAGCACAGGAAATCTCAGACACCCTTTGGGTCCATGTCACTTGGGGCTTCAGAAGATGTACAGTAGGGTAAAGTATATCTCAGAGTCTCTTTGCCTAAAATGCCACATCGCCATTTTCTATTTCTACCCTACCGAAGCTGCATTGTGTCATTGTGTGAGGGGAAGTGAAAAAGGCAGCTTTTCTGGGTGGCTTGCTCTAGACCAGGGGTCAGCAAACTTTTTACCTACAGGATGAGATGGTAAATATTTCAGATTTCGCAGGTCATGTCGTTTGTGTTGCTACTACTCCACTATGTAGCTGAGGCAGAAAAGTAGTCATAGACGATAATTAAGCAAATGAGCATGGCCATTTTCCAACAAAGCTTTATTTACAAAAACAGTCAGTAGGCAGCATTTAACCAGCCATGGGGTGCTGACCCCTGATCTAGACCAGAAGCTCACTGAGAATGCTGACCACGTCTAGCTCATCTCAAACGTCTACAGAGTATTTACCACCTTCCATGTTTGGGAAGTCAGTGATATTTTGTAAAAATAAATGAAATAAAGAATAAACAAATGTTCCCTGCCACTGCCTAAGAAATCTGTGCTTGTCTTTTAAAATCAGTCATCCGTTTTGCAGGAGATTCAATTGCGTCTCTTAGAGATTAAGCCAGCGAGCACACTCCTCCTGGGTTTGTACAATTTTGTCTGGTCTGGGCCTTCTCTTCACTGGGTTTTCAAGCTCCTTTCAGGGCTTAGCTAAAAGTCTAACTACGAGAACCCTGAGCCCAGACACCAGCCCCAACAGAGAAAGCTTTTGGACCTTCGGAAATCAGGTTCCATCAAGTCTCAGAGACAACTCCAGCTCTAACAAGTAGGAAAACCAAGGAATCGCAAATGGATATCAATGACACAATGGAATTAAACTTCCCTGGCAGCCCGAGAACTCCTGGGGCTTATCAGACCCACCTTGGGTGAGGAAGGCCAGGAAAGATTGAAGTACATTCAAGTTATAAGAAGCCATAAAGATCCAGTCTTCTGCAGTCTTTTTTCAGTTCTACAAATGACTACATGGCCTGAGGACCCCTGGCGATCAGGTCATCTCACTTGTCCGAGAACTACTGCTTTTCACGTTAATAACCTCGTCGCCAACCCCAGTCATCATAGAGTCAGGAGCAGGATGGCCTCCAACCTGCCAGTCAAGGTTTCAGGACTCCCGGCATTTTTCGGGCTCAGTTGCAGGCAGATGATGCCCTCTCTGTGCCAATAAAGCTAAACAAAAGGAAGGCCTTAGATGGCCGTCCGGGAGCCTCTTTCCTCTAGCAAGATCTGCTTTTCTTTGCTCTCTCCTCGCCTCTCCTCATAACTAGAGAGCAAAATCAGACTGCAGGGCACTAGTTCTAGCTCTGTGCCACAGAGAACAGGCGCCAACATTTATTTTAATTGGTTCTTCAATCACCGTCACTTCCCAGGCGGAGAGGGAGGCTTTTGATTCCTTACTGAAGAGTAAAGTAACCTCTTCCCCCACAGTTATAATTTTCCTAATAGCAAATCATCCTTCGTTCTGAAATTTACTTAAACAGGTCCTTTTGCAATTCCCTAGGCGACGCCTTCTGGGGTGCTCTGGGAGGCTGACGTGCTGCTTCAAAGTCATCTCGAAAAGCTGCATGATCAGGGCCTATCAGAGGAGCAGCCTCAGCCTAGGACTCAGACCTGCCATTCCTTACGAAATACCATCTCCTACGTAAGAGCGGCAGCTCGGTGTCACCAGCACAGCTTTTGTGGAGGCTGGAACCTCTTCCCTAGGAACTCGTGGGCACAGGAATTCAAGAATCTGTCTTTTGGCCTCCAACCTCCACCTGTTTACATGTGTGCCTCCTCCTCTCTGGAATATTCCCTAAACTTTTGGTCCAAGCTGAACATCTACAGCTCTCTGCTTCGAAGCCATCGCCTTGGGGAAGCCTGACTTGACAGGCAGGCTATTCCCCTGTGGGCCAGGGCACTACCTTGTGCTCTGAGAACCTGCAGTTTCCTGCTCACAGCACATGGCGTCCACCGCTGAGGACGCACGTGCAATGCCCCGTGAGGACGTGTGTCTGCCACTGAATCCCCAGCAGCTAGCCCAGTGTGGGGCAACAGTGGCGGCTGGGTAGTAATCACTGAATGAACAAATAGCCTAAAGTCACTTGGTGCTGGAGATCGCGAGGATTTGCTTGGTTTCATTTCACTATTTTTTTTTTTCCAGACTGCAGTCCCTATCTATACCTGGTTTAATCTGCAGAGATAAACATATGTAAACAATGGTAGTATCATGTGGTTAGTATGTGTATGTGCTGTTAATTGAGGGGTACATAAGATAGAATGGGAAGAGAAATGTGACTGGCTCTCTACATTCCCTTGTGTTTAAATAAAGAATTAGGATTCATAATCTGAACCAAATAACATAGTAGGGAACACTTACTAAGATAAACTCAAAAGCCTGGTTATTTCCTTCGAGACAGGCACTGCCTTTGCGGCGACCGCTCTCGCTGATGGCGATGATGACCAAGGCCCCGCGGCTGCAGCGAGCTGTGTGCGTTGCCACGTTACGGACCTCTCATCGTGCGTTTTCTAAAACGCACACGTGCAAAGGGCACCCTGCCGCTCCCCGAGCCTTCTCTCCGCACCCACCTACGCTTGTGGGACGAGATGTGGCGTGGGGAAGGGGACCAACTTCTTGAAGTGACTTGGAAGCCGTCATTAGGGAATTCAGCGAATCTTTGGGAAAGCTTCTCTCGGCAGGTCAGACTCGTCCTGGGGCCTCTGCTCGTCTCCCATGACATATGAATGGCGCGAGGACGCTAGAAATTTGCTGTGGCTCCGCCAGCCAAACATTCTCTCCTTTTGACCCAAACGCATCACTCCGGAATCCTAGGGGTGAGTTTCCGTGACGGCATGAGAAATAAGAGGGTGATCAGGAGAGTGAAATTGAAGAGGAGTGAATTTACCCAAGATGGTAAGACTCAAGACTTTTTCTCTGCAAACATACCCTCCGCCAATATTGTTCTCCAAGAAATCTGCCCACGAGATTAACAAGAAACAGAGAGGACTCTTTCATATAATTTTCCATTTTTTGAAAACATTACAGCAAATGGTATTTTAAAAGCATACACATAGAAATAAAATGATACAAGCATTTTAAAGCAAGTAGTTTTTGTTTTGTTTTTTTTTCAAAATCATCTGTTTCACATCAATATTTTTGGCGAGGAAAACAGCCAACTACTTTTATTACTTTTTCTAGGTGATCAGTTTACATTTGAAGCAAATTGATTCTCATACCATGGTACAAATAAAATTGGTGTAACAGATTTATTGAGCATCTTAACTTAGAGCTAGTGTCTCTGAGCATATGTATAATAGCTTTCTAGAGGGGGAAAAGAAATAATTGCTTACAGAGGAAAAAAAATAGATTGGGCAATTCGGCTTAAGTACCTTCAGGGTTTCCGTGACAACCACAATTAGTACCATTTAATAAAAAACAATGGATTTGCGGGCTCAGAATAGTAGTCAAATATATGTCTCCTAGTTTATTTCTACTATTAGAAATACAAAGAGATAATTGAATATGCTACCGTGACTGCTCCTGCACATGCTTTTCAGAATTTCTGATGCGGTGGGCAATCCCATCATTAGCATAAATGACATTGATTGTGTGGCCTGTGGGGAGACTAAGATAAATGCCCTCCTGCAATCCCATCTGAACACTTACCACCAACCCAAATCAATTCCCCGCTATAGGATAAATAAGAACCGACAAGTTCTTTGTCCCAAAATGGCCAAAAGACAAAAGAGATTCTCCTGCGATACCTCCATTTTGGGCTGGGCAGATCGCTCCGAATTACAGAGGTCAACTAAAGGCAAATCAATAAGCCAGAGCTTTCAGCATTTCATGATTAGACCCGTAAAAACTTTCTGATCACGCTTTTTCCTTGACTTTGCTTTTAAGAATGTGGAAATATGACCACATCAATTCTCAAGCATATAAACTTGGCTGTGATTACTGCCTGCCTTTGGCTGAATCAGCACGGAGTTAGGCTAGGAAGTAATGGGCTGTGACAGCCTCAGCCTTCACTCTATAGCACATGGTTTGTTGCAATGCCCTGCACCGCTGCAAATTCTGTACATCGGCCTTCTTTATTTATTTGTATTATTATTATTCGAGGTTTCCAGCAAGTCACACGTTAATTTGTTCCAAAAATTTTCCCCAATCATTTTATTTTTCTTTCGCTTATATACAGAGCACAGGGAAGACAGAAGCATTTATAAGCAGTTTTGGTAATAACAATAGTTACCTTGTATGGAGTCCTCAAGAGTACTCTGCAAGAATTTCTCATTTAATTCTCAAAATGATCGATCCTACGAGGAAAATTTTAGTATTACCCTCATTTTACAGCTCAAGAAACCTAACCTCAGAGCAGTGACAGCCCCAGATCACACAGCCAGCTGGCAGCCACGTACCAAATAGACGTGAAGATTTGAATCCTCGCAGCCTGGCTGGTTTTAGTAATAACACTACTCCAGTTGTTGAGGTCTGAAACAGCATGGAATTCTTGAGGCCAAACAGGTATCCTTAATGGATTGTAGTCACACAGAACTAATGTGTCTGCGGCATGTCAAAGAAACGGAAAGACAAAGCCGTGGGACCCAGATTTAAATCCCAGCTCTGCGACTCACCTGCTTGGTGACCCTGGGCAAGCTTCTGGACCTCTCTGAA
>NW_006438867.1:4774423-4778014 GCF_000325575.1 Pteropus alecto
CTTCTTTATTTATTTGTATTATTATTATTCGAGGTTTCCAGCAAGTCACACGTTAATTTGTTCCAAAAATTTTCCCCAATCATTTTATTTTTCTTTCACTTATATACAGAGCACAGGGAAGACAGAAGCATTTATAAGCAGTTTTGGTAATAACAATAGTTACCTTGTATGGAGTCCTCAAGAGTACTCTGCAAGAATTTCTCATTTAATTCTCAAAATGATCGATCCTACGAGGAAAATTTTAGTATTACCCTCATTTTACAGCTCAAGAAACCTAACCTCAGAGCAGTGACAGCCCCAGATCACACAGCCAGCCGGCAGCCACGTACCAAATAGACGTGAAGATTTGAATCCTCGCAGCCTGGCTGGTTTAGTAATAACACTACTCCAGTTGTTGAGGTCTGAAACAGCATGGAATTCTTGAGGCCAAACAGGTATCCTTAATGGATTGTAGTCACACAGAACTAATGTGTCTGTGGCATGTCAAAGAAACGGAAAGGACAAAGCCATGGGACCCAGGTTTAAATCCCAGCTCTGCGACTCACCTGCTTGGTGACCCTGGGCAAGCTTCTGGACCTCTCTGAATCTACGTGTCCTCAATGGTAATATGCACCCTGCAATGAAAAGCATACACATATATCCCCCGTGGGGATACTGGCATTGGTGCATGTTAAATGCTTTACATGTAATGGGCACTCTGAAAACGGAGTCGATAATTATTCTGAGTGTCTTAAAATCAGAGCCCCCTGAGGTCTGTCTCTGCCCCAGTTCCACAGGCTACCCCAACAAGAAAAGGTTTTTCCAGCAAATCGAGGTGGACTGTCTGTGCGCTCTGAATCCAGCTAGTGGCGTGGCTGGAGCGTCCTCCTTTTACTTTTAATGAGGAAGATCTTACCCAGACTCCTTTCAACATAGGTGTCTGTTATCAGGTAAGTTTTCTAATCCCAGGGAGCCTGTCATTTTCTAATGAAATTTTAGCAGCATGAAAAGTTCAGCTTAAATGAAGCAAGATGGTGAGAGAAGGAAATTAACCAGTGCCCGATTGTGACCGCCGTGTTGTGTTTGGCCCAGAGTGTGGAGGGTGTAGAAAGGACCTACGGGGCGTAGAGAACACAACGAAGCAGCTAAAAGGGGACTGCTGGCAGCATTCGCCTCACTCCAAGGGAACCGGAGGGCTCCTTTGATCCCAGTGAATTCAAACAGATCCTGAAGAGGCCCTGGAAGCAGCAGCATTCTGCAGTATTTAAAGGATGCTGCTGATAGTCACAGTCCTAAAATTAGACCCGCGGGCTGTTTCCTGCACTTGAAGATAAACTTCCTTTCCGTGCCTGTGATTATCTTTCTGGAAATTAAGGTTCTGATTCATTTAAAAATCAACTCTGTTTATAAGAAAGAGGTACGCGATAAGCCTGGGCCCCCCTGCCTCCCTCACAGACTTACTGCACAGGACCACATCTGTGTCCTGTGGAACGACAGAGCTGCCAGGGACACTGCCTTGGCCTCTAACGGTGTGTTATGGCTCGAGGACTGTACGGGAGGGGGTCGGAGGAGGCAGACCCCCTGTGCCTTACAAATTCTTTCGCATCAGGTGCACCTCAAAACAGAACCTTAGCCTTCTCTTCTGAGTTTTAAAATTTCAGGACCTTGAAATTCAACAGATTAATGTCTTCAGACTCCCCTGTATTCATTTAGAAATTCCATCGTTAATTTCGAAAAAAAATATCAAAATAGCAACGTTGATTTTGGTGTTAGATTATGTCGGTAACCTTGGAGGTAAGGGAAGTAACATACACCAAACATTAGTTTGGCAAATGGAATGAACAGCATTTGCATGCACGCGTGCATGTGCGTCTACGCATGTGTGGAGCTGCTCCCTCTGAACTGCCTCGGTGAAATCGTCATTGGCACAACCTCCGCAGGAACTAGGAGGCAATAGTTTGCATTATCACACTTCACCTAATCAAAACCCAGGTGACCGTCAGCGAGAAATCCCTCCCCTCCAGGCAAAGTCTGACTGTGTTTGATCCCGTCCTGTTTCTATCTGCAAAGGACTAAGGTCATTTTCGTGTAGAGTTAGCTTTGAGTAGAATAATACACAATCATTGCTTCCTGGGTGTTTTTCCTTTCTATCTCTACAGGGATTTTCAAATAATTTTCTTTAGATTCTTAAGGAAAACAGTTTTGGAATTATACGTTTAACTTGGTAGCAGTGGGCTACCCTGGAAGGTGCCCTGGAGGGTCCCGTGTGGTCTACCGCCCACCGCTCCTGCATCTCTAGCAAGCGAGCATCTTCCTTGTGACTTTAAACCTCAATAAAGCTCTATCATTTACGCATACAGTTATTTTCTCTGATTTTAAAGTCAATCATGAATAATTTTACTCATTGTTTTCTTCATTCAATCATACTAAAATAACAGTAATGTTATAATATTAGTCAAAGTAGCCAATAAAAACTCCCAGCTCCTCTACCTGACATGGACTGGGACACTATCCTGAGTGATTGAAAATTAGAGTCAAAGAATTTGAAAGAAAAAGAAAAGAAAATCCTGGCATGGGCATGAGTAAAACTGTGGGATCTATCCCCAAGAAAGCCAGCATATTTTTTTCATTGCTAGCAAATATATTAATGAATATATTTATTTTATTTTACAATAATTAATATAGCATGGAGACTATGTTTTCAGAATAAATAAACTTTATGGTCCCTGCCCTGAACAAGATTAGATTTTAATGGATTTTATATATATGTCTTTTATATAAATAAATAGATGTGTTTATATATAATACATATTTATATAATATATATATAACACATAATATATAGTTTATATACAGCTATTTAAATATATATTTTTTCAATCGAAAGAAAAGGGGGAAAGTGTGTACTGGCATTTTAAAAACCTCTTCATTTTAGCTCTTGAATTCTCTGCTGGCAGCATCATAATTCCTGTGGTAGCAACTATGACAGCCGAACAAAGGATTAAGGCTGTTTGTGAAAAAGCAGCAGCAGTTGAATTCATAAGCAAGAGAAATTCAATATACTTGTAAATGCCTCTCACAATAGAAAACAAGGGAGATAAAACACCGAGAAACAGAACTATTTATTTCTCTAAGATTACTTGATTTCTAAAAGTAGTAAAGCTTTCTTGATTCGCTCCTTGCCAGATGCCATTTTAGATTTTAACCACATATAGAACAATTCTTTGGGGTGTTCATTTTAAAATATTATGAAATATTTTTAAAATAAATTTTCAAAAATTAGGAATAAAACTATTCCGCTCTCCTAACACACTATTTTCATTTTGGTTTTTTCTTTCCTGTTCATTTTCATATTTCATGTTAATTCTTCAATAGCTGTAAACAGAACAGGTAAATTCTTGCAAACTGTCTTATCTAAGAGATCATTAATTTTATTCAGATCTCTAAGGAGAATGTACATATATTATGAACAGCTGTATAATATTATGTAGAATTAATATAAAATTTTCATTCTTAATTATTATTTAGCATTATAAATTTAATTTATTTCCAAAGTTTTAGTATTATAGGTAATGCTACAATAAATATCTTTTTACAAACAATTTTTTTCTC
>NW_006438867.1:4778025-4784895 GCF_000325575.1 Pteropus alecto
ATTTTCTTCAATAAATTTCCAAGGAGGTGAGATTGCCGGATCAAAGGGCATACTATTTTTGTGCTAACTTACAGGGGCACACTGCTTTCTTAAAAGGTTGTTCTAATTTACTTCGCCATTAGCAAGTGCATAAAAGTTGTCCATTTCTAAATTTCTGTGGTCATTTGGAGTATATGGGAGCAAAGTGGAGAAAGAAAGTACAGAGTAGGGAAAAAGGGAGGAACACAAAAGAATAATAGTGGGTGTTCAATAAGTGTTGGTTGAATGAATGGATGGATAATTGGACTTTTCCAATGTTGAACTCCCCTAGAAGAAAAAGTAGCCTAGAACAAAGCATTTGTCCAGTATGATGAGTGGTTCTATTTTCTTCCAGAGCTTGGTTCAATAATAGAGCAAGTAGTGGCTTCCTCTTAGTAGAAATAAGATGCTCTTTTCAATATTATTTTTTAAAATTATAATTGGCCATGAACCACCCTAAAACCACGATCGTCAGAACAATACATGCTATCATCATTTCCAATCTTTAACTAAATCCATTTCTAAGGCAATTACCTGTCTATTACTGATTGGCCACCTGCTTCCCCAGGAATGACATGAGCATGTCACTCAGCAACAGGATGTGCTTCTCTCTTCCACATTTCCATAGAACAACATGGCTATGGTTCTAAAGCAAGAAATAACAGTCTTATGTTATTACAAATAAGTATCTAGACACATGCTCTCTGCGTGGCTGTGGCTGTGTGCCCTTTTTTTGTTTGTTTTAACCCCTGTTCACCATAGTAAATGGGGGAAGGTATTTCTTTGCCGGATTTCTCATAACGGCAGCAACAGCTACAGTAACTACCACACTATTTGCCAGAAATTGCATCTTGCTAAAACGTTAACAAACATTATTTCACTTAATCCTTACAACAGTCTGATGAGCTAGGTTTTTTTGTTTTGTTTTGTTTTGTTTTGTCTTGTTTCGTTTTGTTTTGTTTTGTTTTTTACCTAACTGGTTGTGTTATCCCGTTTTCAGATCAAGAAATTGAGGCTTAGAGAGACTGAGCTCCCTAAGGTCACAGAGTAAGCGACGGAACTGGAAATCTAAACCAGAATTATCCGCTCAAAAGCCCATGTTCTCAACCGCAGTGTCCTTTGAGCTGATCTCAAAATTAGCTCATTTACTGCTTGGGCAACTTGGCACTTTCAGAATAATTTCGTATAGATTAATAATGAGGATGGGATTTAAGAGCGTCTCTGGTTTCCTCTCTGGACTCCTTCAGACGTTGCCTGGTTCTCCCTTGGCCCCGGGCTCGGCGCTCTGAGCTCAGTTTCGGGCCTGAGGGACTGCTTTGGTGCTGAGAAACCCCCAGGGCGTAGTATCGATAGCACATGACCTTGTCCAGGGGATTTTATCTCCTTATCCAGAGTCTTAATAAAATAACCAGTTATTAAGTTTCTATATATAAACCGACATTTTTGCTTGCCTGATTTTTGCTGGACAGCCTCACTTGGGTGATCCACAAGCATTTCAAACTCAAAAGGTGCAAAACTAAGCTCACTTTTTTTTTCTAACCCTCTCTATATCCCCTGGTCCAGCATCCCCTGCTTCTGTGAATGGCTCTATCAGAGGCAAGTTTGCTCTGTGGAGCCTGGTGGGTACAACTGATCTGACTCCTCTCGCTCATCCGCCCACACGTCCATTCAGTTATCAAGCCCATTACTCCTCCCATCCTTCCGCTGACCTCCACCCCCAGGCCGCCAATATATCTTACCCTAGTTATTACAGAGACCCCTAACAGATACTTCTGCACCCACTTTTGGCCTGGACTGCCTAGTCACTCATTGTACTGCAACCAGAAGAATCTTTCTAAGATACATGTCTGATCTTTTCATTCTTCTGATAAATAGTGGATGATTCCCCATTATGCTAAGAAAGAGCTTTCAATTCCTTTCTTGGGCTCACAGAGCCCTTCACATCTGGTTCCTGCATCACTCTCCAGTCTCGCCCTGGAGGTGAATGTGTCCCCTCCATTCCAGCCATACCAACTCACCTCCTGGTCCTGACTGTGTCCTCTTTCCTCCAGGCCATTGTACTGGTTGTTCCTCAAGCCTTCACCCAACCACTAACCCTTTACAGCTCACTGACTCCTACTCATTTCAAAATTCAGTGCTGAAATCACTTCCCCCAGAAGACTTCCTAGGTCAGAACAGATGTCCCTCCCACAAGCCCTCATAACAGCATATACTTCCCCCATCATGGCATTCGTTACACTCTTCTGCAGTCACTCATTTATTTCTCCCTTGGTTTCTGGTTTATAATTCTAATCTACTTCATGAAAAAGTGACTAAAAGTTGACAACATTTTGTGATGAAACTTCCCAGACCTCTCTCCTGCTAACTGAGCTAAAGTGCTTAATATAGTAACCAACATATAGTACGTACTAGCTGACTGTTAATTGGACTGAGCAAATGTTCCAAACAATCTTTCCTGTGAGATGCCAAGTCTCAACCAACGGGGCCCCACAAAGGTAGTCCCAAATCCTCAGGGACACCAATAGGTTGGTTACTTCTCCAAGATCTTGACTCAAAACAGAAGCCATCATCACAGGAGATGATGAGCACAGCCTTTACCTTCAGGCTGGAGATGTATAAGCTTAAGTTAAGGAAGTCTGCTTTCTTTTGTATTTATTCCAATTCTTAAGTTTTCCACGCATGAAAAAAAAAAGAGACAGAGAAGGAAGAGAAGAAAGATAAAGAAGAAAAGGAGGAAGAGGTGAAGAAAGAAACAGAAGAAAAATGAGAAGGGGTGGAGAAATGGGAGAGAAGGAGCAAGATAAATAGAAGGAGGGGGGAGAATCAGAGAGCAGAAGAGAAGAGGGAAGAGCAGGAGTGGGTGTGAGAGAAGATGAGCATCTCCTCAAACGACACCTTCCTGACCGTGGAGAAGTGCCATGAGCTGTGGGAGGAGCCCTCGCCTAGAGCAGGACAGGGACTAGCTTAGCCTCTCGTCTCTGGGATCCCTGGACAGTTATCTTTGTGAAGACAAAACAAAAGAGTTGGACTAAACATTTCTAAGATTTCATCTAGGTCTAAACTATTAACGATTCCACAGGAAATCCTGCTTTTGATTCTTTTAAATCCTGCCTGAAGAATGGATATTATAGATAATGTCAATGTATTTTAGGCCACATGAGGAAAAGTTAATAGAATCAGATTGTGATGGTTAAATTTTTTGTGTCAACTTGACTGGACCTTAGGGTACCCAGATATGTGGTCACACATTATTCTGGGTGTATCTGTGAGGGTGTTTCTAGATGATACTAACATTTGAGTCAATAGACTGAATAAAGCAGATTCCCTCCCTAACATGGGTGGCCCTCATCCAACCAGTTAACAGCCCGAACAGAACAAAAGGGCTGACCTCCCCCAAGTAAGAGGGAACTCCTGCCTGCGGAACTGGGACAGCGGTCTTTTCCTGCCTTTGGACTCAAATGAAAACACGTGCTCTTCTTGGGTCTCCGGCATGCAGCCTTCAGACTGGAACTTACAGCACTGACTCCTCTAGTACTCAGGCCTTTGGATTTGGACTTGGACTTGAATGAGAACTATACTATTGGTTCCTGGGGTCTCCAGCTGGCTTACTGCAGATCTTGAAAGTTCTCAGCCTCCATAATGACATGGCATGAGCCAATTCCTTATAATAAATCTCTATGTATCTATCTATCTATCTATCTATCTATCTATCTATCTATCTATCTATCATTCTATCATCTGCATGCGTGCACACACACACACACACACACACACACACACAATTTCTGTAAATTAGGGTTCTCCAGAGATAAACAAAACAAATAGGATATATATAATATTACAGAAGAAGGATCGGCAAGACCTGACAATTTCCCTCCTCTCTGGAACCATATGACTTTTCCCAGGTAATTTTGTAGAGATAATCTCCACAAGAACTAGGATTCAAGTCACAATTACCTTTCTAGATCGTGGAGCACCTACTGAGACACCTCAGAGATCACAGATAACCAGTGCTCCTCTGGCACTCAAGTTAGAATTTCCTAAAACTCCAGGGCTCTAAGCCACAAATGCCTGTTTCATGATTCCTGAATGATATAGAGCAGTTTCTAAGCATTGAGCCTCTGAGCCTGCATTGTGTCTCTCTCTCTTAACAGGCTGTTCAGCAGACACTCATCCCTCTTATAAAACAAGTGCCACACTGGTCAATTTAACTTTTTTTTTCCCAGATAAATGCAGTACAAACATTAATCTTTTTAATGAAAATATTTTGGGGTGTTCTCTGAGCATTTTAATACTTGATTATTTTACTCTTTATAACTATCAGCATATCTTTAGAAAGAGAATGAAATTTTAAATTCTTATTCCAAACACATTGAAGACTTTCTATTACAGAAACTGTCGAAAAGAAAGTGACATATCGTGTGCATACACTATAAAGAAGAGAAAAAAAAAATTGTAAATGGTGATGCTCTGATTCCCAAATACTTTTCAAAGATTTGTGAAAGGGCTTGACTTTAATATAAGACATAGCAGAAAAATTATTTCTGATTACATGCTTTCCTCGCTTTTTAACAGGGTTTAAATTGGATCACTAATCTAAAATATTCATTTTGAAAATTATGTCACAAAAAATAAGAAGATTAAATAGTCGATGCTTTCAACTGTGGTCTTTAGAGAGCCAGAAGATATTAAAGCTTGTTCTTCATTGTCATTTTGTTCTAAATAATCTCTATTAGGATGATTATTGTTAATATTTAAATTAACCAAAGAAGCAATTAATTCTATTCTTATTAAATTAGAATGAATTAAATCTTTAAGAACTTTTCATTCTAAAATTTTACATAACAATTAAGTATTGTCTCCTTTACTGAGAAAATTATTTTTAGCTATGAATTGAAGCATAATTTTTGACATGAGCTGCATGCACAATTAACTTTTTATCTATATTATTTGTCTTGGGGAGATTTAACTTTTGATATGTAATAAATTGAAGCAGTAAAATATGTCCCAGGATTTATCATTTCTCAAGAATAAATGGCAAATGCAGCAATCCCAGGATTTTTGGTCCATGTTTAGGGATAATAAAGATATTAGAACTGAATAGAATATAGAATACCTGCTTCTAAATAATCTCCCGGTTTCGTGGTGCTGAAGGGCTTAGGGATAGTGCATACTACTCAAAGTCTTTACCTTACAAATGTTTAGGATGATAATGCAATACAGGGTTATTAAGGGCTTAACACTATGTTGGTACTGTGAACAATAGAAAAATAGAGATTGCAAGTGAACTAAGGAGTAGCCCTTTCAACAAAAGAGAAAATGAGCAAATGAGAAGGGAAGTCGGCCATAAGAAAGACTGCAGGATTATGGCTGACTGTATAATTTGAGATATACAGTTCCAAAGAAAGTGACGACCAGGATATGTAGAGTCTCCATCAATCTGAGAAGTCCAGGTTTGATCAGATATAGAATCCGAATATCTCTTGGAGGTCTAGTTCCAAGGTATGCCTGCTACTGAGCCCACTACGAGTCAACTAACACTTTTACCTCGAAGGTCAGTAAACATGGAAACTGGGGATTTTCTTATAAATCGGTTTCTCCAACTTTCAATCTCTCTTGACCTAGGGACCACAGGCCACACATTAGAGATGGTTTCAAAGTAGATTCATGGGTACAATTTGAAGGTCCTGTGGCAATATAAGCAAAGCCAAGTCATATAAAACCCTATATTTTGAGGATGCGATCAGTGTGCCACTTGTACAAACAGAACCATTAATAAAACAAGATTATATCCATAAAACAACAAACTATATCCATAGCATTATATGTGATAACAAAACAAGCCACAGTTTCTTAAGGATTTTATGATTTGGATATTGAGAACAGAGCTAATTACTATCATGTACAACTAGGCATAGCCACAGTTAGAAGAGGATGAGACCAACCTGAGTTTACGATTCCTGGTAGCCTTTTCTCGCTAGCACATAAATGCAGACTGTCTTATCAGTTCACGCATTTATCAAAGTGGTCTTTCCAATCATTGTTGCTGGGTTTTTTAAAAAAGGCCAGATTTGGTGAAGAATGTTAGTGGATCATTTGAGTTGAATATAAACAGTCACTGAAAATCCAATCAACAATATTTAGTGTGTACCTTCTAGGTGTGAGACACGGAGTTTGCTAATCTAATAGTCATCTTTACATTCTACATTGACCGTAATGAGGAAACAAGTCATGGGAAATATGCTTCAGCCACTAAGACCCTTAAGTTACCATCAAGCTAGAATGTAGATTATGTTACACACAACATGATTTTTTTTTTGCCGTTTAGATTTTTATTTTATTTTACTTAATAAAAGATATCTTTCAGATTTATGTTTTTGTTATATGTCACTTTTATGAACATAAAAAAGGAAAACGAGTGAAAGAAATTGGTTAAGAATTTTTCTAAAATTTCTAAGGTAAAGACAACTACATCACAATTGTTACTCGGCTCTCAGCAATTACAAGACCATCCTGATTTCAGAGCTGTTAAAACATGAAAACAACAACAACAACAACAAATAACATGTACCCATGCGTGCACTAACTTACTTAAGATACGAAATAATTCATTAAAGCCTCTTGTATACACTTTCGTTGCCAAATCTTTCTTTCCACACAAGATAACTACTACCCTGATTTTTATATTCACCATTCCTTTTTTCTACAGCTTTACCAAATATATAATACATAACATACATTATATAACATTATAATTTATATAACACATACATAATTTATGAAATTATGTATTATATAAATTATATATAATATATAAATTGTAAAATAGAATCTACCAAAACATATATAAAT
>NW_006438867.1:4785081-4789329 GCF_000325575.1 Pteropus alecto
CCAAATATATAATATATAACATATATAATATATAATTTCTGAAATTATATATTACATATAATTTACCAAACGTATTATATATAAATAAATAAAAATAAATATATATATGTATATGTATAGTTTGGTCATATTTTTTTTAAAAAGCTAGGCTCTGAGTAATCCTACAAAGTTTTGTTTAGCCATGGGAAATTATGAAATTATGCGTAGCATATATTAACGTAATATATATTAATAACTGAGAAAATAGTGTTTTGAGAAATTCACCTGGGAAACACTGGCATGTCAAAATGTCAAACGTGAGAGGAACTGCTGAAAGGAAGGTGTGGACAGGCAGATCGAGGCCAGATTGTGGACAGGCCTGAATGGCACATGAGGGATTTGGACTTTATCCTGATGGTGTCATAGCCACCTGGTCTGTTCTAAGAACTTGGCATGATCTGACCTGTGCTTCGGGAGGGTTCCTCTGGCACCAGGCAGAGGATTAATGTGGAGAGAGACTGGAGGTAGGAAACAAATTAGAAGACAATTAACAATAGCTCAGTGACAGGTGATAAGAGCATGTGCTAGGCCAGAGGTAGTAGTTAGGACAGGTATGACCAGGAAGAGAAGAGACACATTTCAGCTGCATTCACGAAAATTGATGAAGGGCAGAGGTCAGAAGGTGCACATATAAGAGACAATCCAGAGAACTTGAGCTTGGGGGGGGGGGGGGCAGGAAGTTATCTTTAGAGAAAAAAAATAATAAAATCCAGAAAATTCAGGAAGAAGAAATAACTTTTTAGAAAAAAATATTTTTTAGGTCTGGCCATAGAATAAGATATAATCATCCAACCATTTAATAATTTTTAACTGTCAAGCACCATGGCTGAATAATATGTCTCAGGTTTGAGTTCTCCTCAACAAAAATTTGGGGTCTGTACACAAACAAACTTGCCTGTGTGGAAGCTGTGAGATCCAGCATTACATACTAAGGGACCCAAGAGGAGCCTCACCTACCCATACATCAGATAATAGGCATATAGAGTCAATCCTGGCTGTGAACTCTGAACCAGCTCCACATCACCTTAGACAATCACCCATGGATGAGAGAACCTCTGTGGAAGTCCAAGTTTCCAGCAGAAAAGTTCCAGCACACCACTGGCACTATGTCTGTCTATCTATCTATCATCTACCTATCTATCTATCTGTCTGTCTATCTATCTATCTATCTATCTATCATCTATCTATCAAGTTTGGATGCATTGGCAAGGGCAGTTAGTAAAAACTGAAGGAAGAAACTGCTGCTTCAAATGCCAAGACAGCAATGCAAAATTCAAAGAACATAAAAAATTAAGAAAACATGACACCACCAAAGAATCACAATAGTCTTCTAGTAACCAGTACCAAAAACATGGAGATCTGCAATTTAATTGATAAAGAACACAAAGTAATTGTTTTAAAGAAATTCAATTAGCTGCAATTAAAAGCAGAAGGATGGTTCCATGAAATAAGCAACACAATACGCAAATAAAATGAGAAGTTTAACAGAGCGATAAAAATCATGAAAAAGAACCAAACAGATTCTGGAGTGGAAGAATACAATAAATAAAATGAAAACTGCATTAGAAAGCATCAGCGTCAGAAGAAAGAATCTGTGAGTTCAAAGGCAGGAATTTTGAAATTTTCCAGTCAGAGGAGAACAAAGAATAAAAGGAGTAAAGAAAGCCTACGTAATCCATGGGACACCATTCAACAAATCGTTTTGTAAATTACTGGAGTTTCACAAGGAGAAGAGAGGGAGGAGCAGAAAGCTTATTTAATCCCTCTCAAATCTAGAGGGATTTGCATATCAAAGTTCATGAAATTCATAGGTCACCAAATAACTCAACTTAAAGAGATCCTTTTCAAGACATATTATAATAAAATTGTCAAAAATCAAAGTCAAAGAGATAATCTTAAAAAGCAGCAACAGAAAAAAAGTTTGAAACTTACATGAGAACCCGTATAAGACTTTTGGCAGATTTCTCAGCAGAAATCTTATATGCCAGTAGAGAGTAGGATAACATATTCAGAGCGCTGAAAGAAAAAAATATGCCAACCCAAAATATTCTATCCAGCAAAGTTATTCTTCAAAACTGAAAGAGAGATAAAGACTGTCCCAAAAAATAAAAGCTAATGGAATTCACCACTGGATCTGCCATGCCAAAAAGGCTGAACAGAATTCTTCAAGCTAAAATAAAAGGATACTAATTAGTAGCATGAAAACATGAAAATATGAAACACTAATAAAGGTAAGTATATAACCAGATTCAGAATATTTAATACTGTAATATGATGAAGTGTTAACCACTTAATTCTTATATAAAAGCTAAAGGATGAGAGTATTAAAAATAACTATGGCTACGATAATTTGATAACAAATATACAATATAACAAGAGATAAATTTTGACATTAAAAACAACAAAAAAAGAAGGGATTAAAAAGGTAGAGTTTTTTATGTGATCAAAGTAAAGTTGTTATTGCAAAACAGACTGTAATAGCTATAAGATGTTTTATTTAAACCTCATGGTAACCACAAAGAATAAATCTACGGTAGATTCACGAAAGGTAAAGAGAAGGGAATGAAAGCATACCACTACAGAAGATGATCAATTCACAAAGGTAAGCAGCAAGAGAAGGAGCAAGGAAACCACAAAACAGTCAGAAAACAATAAGATGGCACTAGAAAGGCCTTACCTATCAATAACAACTTTTAATGTAAATGGATTAAATTCTCCAATCAAAAGGAATACAGTTACTGGATGGATTAAAATAAAAAAAAATAAAAAAATAAAACCCGACTATATGCTGCCTACAGGAGACTTGCTTCAGGCTTTGAGGACACACATAGGGTCAAAGTGAAGGGATGGAAAAAGATATTCCATGCTAGTAGACTAAAAGAAAGAAGGGGGAGCTATACTTATATTGGACAAAATAGATTTTAAGACAAAACTGTAACAAGAGACAAAGATCATTATATAATGATAAAGGGGTCAATTCATCAAAACGATATAATTATGAATATTTGTACACCCAACATCAGAACACCTAAATACATTAAAGAAATACTAACTGATTTGAAGGGAGAAACAGACAGTTTACAATAATAGTATAGGACTTCATTACCTGACTTTCGACAATGGATCGATCCTGCAGACAGAAAATCAACAAGGAAACACTGGATTTGAACTGTACTTTAGATCAAATGGAACTAATAGACATACGCAGAACATTCCATCCAACAGCTACAGGATATTCATTCATCTCATTTGCACTAGGAACATTCTTCAGGGTGGATCGAGTATCATTCACACTATCTTAAACTTAAAAGCAATCTAAGTGTCTACCAATAGATGAACTGATAAGCAAAATGTGGTATATACATACAGTGGAATATTATTCAGCCTTTAAAAAGAAAGAAATCCTGACATATGCTACAGCATAGATAAAACTTGAGGACATTATGCTAAGGAAAATAAGTCATTCACAAAAAGATAAATACTGCATGATTCCACTTATATGAGGTACTTGTAGTCGTCAGAAATATAGTGACAGAAAGTAGAATGTGGTAGCAAGGGGCAGGGGAGGGGGAGATAGGAAGTTGTTATTTAATGGATATAAGGTTTCTGTTTTGTAAAATGAAAATAGTTCTAGAGATGGATAGTGGTGATGGTTACAAAACATGAAAGTACTTAATATCACTGAATTGTAGACTCGAAAAGATTAAGATAGTAAATTTTATGTGTATTTTACCAAAATAAAAAAATTGGGTGTTTACATGACCGCTCGCCTCTCTGCCACTGAACCACACGCGTGCAGGGCGCGGGTCTTAACTCATCCATCCTGTACACCTCTCCCAGCGCCAAGCCCGCCACAAGAGCAGAGTTAGCTGACGTCACATTTCTCAGGCAGAGACGTCCGGTCCGGCCTCAGTGCCAGAAAGGAGCACCTGAAACCGTGACCCATGACGGGGAGCGGAGGGGCAGACCCTGCCGTACGACCCTCATCTCAGTCATGGACACCAATTCCCTCACTAACAGACAAGAAAAACCCAGCAGCTGGCATCGCTAGTTACCAACTTCGGCCTTCCGACCCGGTGCACACTCAGGGCACGGCATGCCACCTACTCCCCCGGAACGGGCTTCCTCCTCCAGGAAGACTTCAGAGACTGCTCCCCGAAATCAATAATCAGAGACTCGCTCCCTGCCCCAATAATATTCTCCCTACGC
>NW_006438867.1:4789348-4814434 GCF_000325575.1 Pteropus alecto
TTAAGAAATCTTTTAAATGCTATTTGATTTATACTATATCTAAAGTTCAAGCTGAACCTTTCTCATAGCTGTTCAAAAGTTTCCTTGGTGCAGTAATGAGGAAATATTTATAAAAATCAGTTTTACAAAGCTGCTTTCATAAGCTGTTTCTGTTCCTTTGTTTTTTAAGCACCAAGGAGATCCTGACCTAGCCAGCCTTTCTATGAAACTTAAACTACTATAAGGCACATGAATTCTATCTTTATTCACTATATGTATACTATCTTTATTATAAGCTTCTGTATAAGGTAAAGGAATATCAGGTAATCTTTTCATACTATTAGCCCCTCTAGGTGGATACCAGAGTTTTCCATTTATCCAGTAGGCCACAAAAGGAGGCCCTTCCATAGTAGGCACAGGCTTATGAGTAAATTTCTTATCCTTTACTAATTTTTCTACTAACTGCGTGGGAACAGGAGTATAAACTGGTTCTAGTAATTCAGCTTGTTATAATTTATTCATAACATCTTTAAGAGGTGCGTCAAAAGGAATTTCTCTTAATAATTGTTCAAATAAAGGGTTTACGCATTCTGGACACGTCAGGGTGACTAGAGCTGATTCCATACGTGGGGAATTTACTATGTTTTCCTCAGAGCCAATTTCGAGGAAATCCACAGTGTTTGCACTTACTAGAATTTGTGCTACCCAAATTCCCCCTATTAATAGGATCGTTTCTAAGAAACCAATTATCCTAAACACATGCCACGTCCTCGTTCTTGACGATGCATTCCTTGAAGCCTCTGTCCCCATCTCCGGACCTTGTCACACAGTAGGGTAGAAAGAGGACACGGCATCTTTCCTTTCCTTTCCTTTCCTTCTCTCTATTGTGGGAACTAAGCAAAAGGAAAACAAGCCTGGAAACTTCCTAAACACAGGAGCCTGTGCTACTGCACAGGAGGTAGAGCCTTGAAGCCAGCCTCGCCAGCACCCTTTTAAAATATCTCTTCACAAAACATTTTATTAATTAGGTCAGGGAGAACAGGAACTTTACCATGGAGAAAGCTGGCAGACACTATCTTAACCAAATAATTGAAGTTAATACGACATATAATGAGATAACACTGTGCACCACCAAAGAGGACATAATGAGAAGAACACAGCGTGGCTCCCGCGGCACTCCCGTCAAAGATGCATAACCTGGGTGTAATCATGAGGAAACACTGGACAAGCCCAAACTGAAGGACTGTCTATTAAATGGCCTCGTACGTTCAAAAATTCAAGGCCATGATAGTGAAGAAAAATTGAGGAACTACTCCATTTGGAAGAAAACTCAGGAGACATAACACCTGGGTACAACATACGATTCTCAATAGAATTGTTTTACTGTAAAGGACATTACTCAGATGATAGGTGAAACTGAATAAGTCTCTGGACAAAGAGAATATAGGAGTCATTTTGTACTATTCTTTCAGTATCACTTTTTTTGGAAGCTTAAAATTATTTCAAAAGAAAAAAGAAAGAAAGTTCACCATCACGCACACAAAGATATGTACATAATACTGTCTTAGTTTGAGTTTCCCAAACAGCAGAGCCATAGACAATGATCTGGTCAGTACTTATCTGGGAGGTGACACCAAAATGGCGATCATCAAAAAGAGCAGATACTAAGTGTGGGCGAAGATGTAAAGGAAAGGGAACCGTGTGCCCCATCGCTGGGAATGTAAACTGGTGCAGCCACTATAGAAAACAGGATGGAGTTTCCTCAGAAAACTTAAAAAAAGAACTACCATACGATGCAGCAATCCCATACCCGGGTATACAGCGAAAGGAAATGAAATCGAGAGCTTGAAGGGATACCTGCACTCCCATGCTCACCGTAGCATTAGTCACAGCAGCCAAGATATGGACACAACTTAAGAGTTCATCTACACCTAAATGGATAAAGATGTGATGTAGATATATACAATGAAGTATTAGTCAACCATGAGAAAGAAGAATATACTGCCATTTTCGACAACATGGATGGGTCCCGTGGGCACTGTGTTAAGTGAAACAAGTTAGACAGAGCCAGACAAATACTGTATGATATCATTTATATTTAGAATCTAGAAAAAGCTCAACTGAGTAGAATGGTAGTTGCCAGGGGCTGGGTGTGGGGGAAATGGGGAGGAGTCGGTCAAAGAATAGATCCCTAGAACTTATTTTATAGCTGGAAGGTTGTAATGAATATAATGGTGACTATAATTAACAATACTGTATTATATACTTGAAAGCTGCTAAGAGTAGACCTTAAATGTTCTCACCCCCAAAATGAAATGGTAATTAGATGAGGTGAAGGAGGCATTAACTAAAACTACTATGGAAGTCATTTTGTAATATATAAGTGTATGAAATCAACATGTTGTGTACCTTGAACTTACTCAATGTTATATTTCCATTATATCTCAATTAAGGTAGAAAAAATTTATAAGTGTCTACTACATTCCAGGCAATGTACTAGGTGCTGGACATACAATTATGAAAAAAGATAAATCCCTGTTGCAGAGTAAATAAGAAGTGAATTTACCATATGTGATTTTAGATGTTCAAGTTCAAATAGTATTTCAGAAATAAGTATTTTTAACAAAGTGATAAAAAAGAGGTGGGAACTAAAAAAATAGTCTTGTATGTGCCCACACTCCCACAAATGTAAGATTAGAGAAAAACAAAGGTCAATGTAATAAGCACAAATATCTACGAGATACGGGAAGTACTGGTTTTTTTGTATAATTTTGCACATAGATGCATAATCGCATGGCAAAATGCGATACCGAGTTTCTGCTTCACTCCTGGGAGAAAACTAATTAGCATTAGGATTATCACCAGAAAATGACAGCACAGGGACCAAACAGGGGGACTTAGAACCCCAAATTCCTCTCCACATGACAAAGGTCACATAGTGAAATAAATCTCATTAATGGGTCCCCCATATGAGAAGCTAAGCAGGAGTGGTGAAGAAATTCTGGGTAGGAACCGTTTTAAAGTCAGTTGTAAAACATACACATTGGTAAAAAATAAATTATATAAATGCATGATTAAATTTCATTTAAAACAAAGGCAATACTGTTTTTGATTATCATAACTTTGTAGTATAATTTAAAATTCAGGGAGTGTGATATCTCCAGCTTTGTTATGATCTCACTTCTACGTGGAACCTGAAAAAAAAAAAAAAAACCAACGCAAATGAACAAAATAAAAACAGACTCATAGAAACAGAGACCAAAGGGATGGTTACCAGAAGGGAGGGGCTGGGTGAATGACTGAAAAAGGAAAAGGGTGTCAATAACACCGTGATAAGTTTGTGCAGTTTGCACGGCGGTGAGCGACCACCAGAATTAGTGCAGCGATTGCTTTGTAAGGTATAAAAATGCCAAATCTCTACATTGCACACCTGAAGCTATTATAACTAACATGATATTGTATCCCAACTATACTTACATAAAAATAAATTGGAAATTCTCATGTAAATATTTACGAGTAGAGTTCAACACTTGTAAAAAGGCAAGAAATACTCAAAATGGATTACTTTCTAATTATGTTATAAATCGCACTATTATCTGTGCTCTTGAGGTTTTTCCGCCTGCCTGGCGGAAACACCGCAGTGGGGTACGACCACCCGTCTCTGTCCAGCTCCATGTTCAAGGACCATTGGTAGCTTGAAAATGATCAGTGGGGGAGTATTTACACCACAGACATCGGCAAATGCTACGAACCAGGCTTGATTTCTTGTTCTGTTGACTGTCAGACAGAGGAAAGTGACAGAGAAAGTGTGGCGGGAGGGTGTGACAGAGAGTTACGCGGAGTTCGGTCAGGAGCTGAGCAGGGGTTGCGTCGTGTGGAGACTTTCACGCTACAGAGAGGAGTTTGGATCTTACTGGTGGTGGAAAAGGAAGGCAGAAAGGTTTAAAGCAGAGAAAAGACATCATCTATTTTACATATGTAAAGCTCCCTCTGGTGGTTCTACGGAGAACGGACCGAAGGGACACAGGAGTGAACCTCGAGACGTGACTGCAGTGTCAGGTGGCGGGCAGTGGTGGCAGGGACTGGGGAGATTGCCAGTAGTGATGAGGAAGAGTGGATGAACACGGGGTAAATCTGCAAGTAGAACTGACAATCTTGGCATCATGCGCAGGTAAATTATTTGGCAAAGGATAAACACTCACTATAAAATTAAACTGCAATCTTTAAGCGCTATTAGACAAAACTTCGAGATGTAATTATCAATAGGTTTTACTGCTGGGGGGTGGGGGGGAGGAATCTTTTTATTACTGATTTCCATTTCATTAACAAGAAGTGAAATGTAAACACGACAGTCCCCTGCCTAGTCCACATGTCCCCTCAGAGCTAATTCTGAGAACCTGAGAATCGCATCATGATTTATCAGTCTCCAAACAGACCCCCAAGTCTCTACAGCCACATTTACTCTGCCTTTTCAGATTGCTGGCTTTCTCAACCTTCAGGTCTCTTTAAATTGTGTCACCTGAGAGGGGCCTTTCCTGACCTACATAAGAACATACAGTATATTTTCCTCCATCACTTTTCTATTTTAGCACGATGTTTGTTTCCTTTATAGTAATAATCACGATTTATAATTATGTGCTTAATTATTCAATGTATTCATTTCTATTGCCTTCCTCCCCACTCAAGCAATAATCGCTCATGTCTTATTGACCATTTCATCTAAATGTCAAGGACCATGTTTAGCGTATCACAGGCATTGAGTAGTTATTTGGTAAGTAACAAAGAAATCGCTAAGCTCATTTTTCCAGGCGGACTCACAGCAGTCTCGTGGTCGTGGTAGTAGTGGTAGTGGTAGCCGTCAGAGTCATAGTAATCTTAGCCGTTATTTGTTGAGCACTTATTTTCCAGGTGCTGTTCATTCTGCACACTGAACATGAACTTACTTATCTTAACTAACCCTAAGGGGGACACCATTATTATCATTCCCATTTTACAGCTGAGGTGCAGAGGTCAGTAGCTTGCAGTTACACCACCACTGAGGGCCCAGATTTGATCCTGGGCAATCTTATTCTGTATTCATGGAACTCGACCACAGCATTTTATTCTGATGGAATCACACGGGCTCGAGATGCGGTCAGCCTCCGGTCTGAGCAAGCAAGGATATCAGCCTCCAAACACACCCTCATGTTTCTCCACCCACCCTCACCCTGTCTCCCGCCTGTATGATCACCATCCTTTCCCTGGCATGATATCCCCGGTGTTACCCCATGTAACTGCTGATGTTTTATATTTGAAAGTCAGGACGGTTAATTTTAAAATGTACCCATAGAAGGAAGGGGTCAGGGGCTGGAGTGTGGATGGACATTTCTCTACTAGGGAAGTATTCTCCTCTGGCATTTTCCCACTAAGCGGCTTCCAAGGAATCAGTGTATTACTGACTCACTTTTTAGGAATGATGCTGAGGTTTTAAAACTGCGGGGAAGTCTGCACATGAGTGGAAGTGCGGTGGGGCGAATCTTGGGGGTCACTGCTGGCAGCGGGAGGGATAACAAAAGCGGGAACTCGAGGGTTATAGGTCTTAGATGATTGGATGAGGTGAGGCAAACACCTTAGGAGGACTTTCTGATGGAACAACCACAGGAAAAAGGGAGGTGGAATGAGGTAGAGAAACAGAAATAGCACCAAAACCCAGCATTGCAAACACGGTTTTGATTGAGGCAGAAAGAATATAAGATGTTTCCAGGCCGAAGGAGCCTTTCTTTAAGTCCTAGGGCACTCTGGTTTCAGGTGGATGGGACCTTCTACCAGCATGAGGAGGGTCCATATCCTTTATTTTGGCTTCTGGATTTCTGGCATTTGTGTTCTCTCTTTGATCATTTCTTTAACTTTTCCCTAACTTTTGCTTTAGATCTGATTAACCTATCCACCTGTCAACCACTACCCCCTGCAAAGGGCCCACAGATTCCTATATTTAAGATGCCTTGGCTATTATTAAAAGTTCAATAAATACATATACAGCTGTCAATTATTATTTTGATAGCATCATTACATTTTTCAAAAAATTCATTTGAATTGCTTAGTCATATGACCACATTAAGCTGTTTTGGTATCAAGTAGGCATCAAGTCAAATAATTTGGTATCAAGTCAAATAATGTTATTAAATTACCTCTTATCAACTTTGTTTTCCAGATTGACTTGTCCTGATATCTTCAACTTCTATGCCTAGAAATTACTTTCTGATGTCTCTAATTTTCTTTGTGGTCCTATGAACTTTCTCATAATTATTCACATCCTTCATATTTGGGACATAGGATGATAAACAAGTTTATAAGATGCAAAAATTCTGATATAACACAAGGCCAAAAATTCAAATATTTCCAAATATGTATATTTTCTATGTGTGTGTGAACATGTGTGCATATGTTGTGTTTATACACATATATTTGACATTGTAGAAACAGAGCATCTGATATTTTCATCCAGATGTTTGATACTATGTAGTTTACTATAACCCAATCAGCTTTATGTTTTAGGTCACATGTTTTCTCTTTTTTATTCATTGATGGGTGTAACATTCAGATAATCAAAAGATTTGTTACAGTCAAGACAAAGTACATGTATCATTTCTCCTTGATCTAATATATTAGATTAGCTTAAAAGGATTTGCTTTTAAGTAGGACACATTAGTCATTATCCACTAAGTACCTTCTTGTCTTCGAGTTATTTGCAAATTGATTACATCAGGGTTTCTGCCAGTATTTTCTGAAGTATCCAAGTGAAGGTCACTTGTCTGTTCTGCTTGTCATATGACTTGTGACTTCATTTAGTCCTCCACTGGTGACAATTTCCCTGTTAACACTTCAAGATAAACCCTTTAAGGAACCTGGCATATGAATAAAAGAAAGTACTTTAAAACCAAAGCTGGTAGAGTTGTTTCTATTATTAGAGTTTCTACATAGGAAATTCTGCCAGTATGTCAAATTCATACCGAATGCTTAAAAATCCACTGCCATTCTTAATTGTGTATTTAATATCAGGCTTAGCAAACAAGATTGTGAAAGATCCTTAGCTTATTACTTTTTACAATCGCTAACATGTGGTGGACTCCAGTTTTTTTTTAAGTGACTATGACTTAAAAGGACCAAAAAGTTGAAAATTAAAATGATCTCTAGGGTTTTTCACTTTATATACGAATTAAATTATATGTAATACAAAGTCACTGTTATTTCATAAATTATGTGATTGCTACACAATAATATGCTAAGGGCAAGTGCATTTGAAAATTAAGTTAATTTTATATATTGGTATATCTAGAAGAAAGCATAGTATAAAAGGAATAAGAATTGACTTAGGAGTCCCGTAGTCCTTGTTTGAGTCTCGGCCGGCTCACCTACAAGCTGTGCGACCTTGGACAAGTAACCTAGGCTCTAGGAGCTTCGATTTCATCACAGTTAGTCTAGGTGGCATTACCTATCTCATCAATTTGCAGCGTACTCTAAAGAGGTACTATAATTTTGAGCTTAGCACAATGTCTGACACATATTAACCGATATGTAAACATAAGGCATGCGAAGATTCATAGATTTTCTGAAGAAAGATGAGAACTATGATGGGAGAATCTGCTAAACCATTTTGAGGCAATTGCTTTGTTCACCAGTGCAGGCGCAAGGCAATGGCGTCTGAATCACCATTGTGTTGTTTCTGGGAGATAGTCATGTCTAGTTTGATGAAGTAAGGTTAACATTATATTATCAGTGTTATCAGATTAGGCAGAACTATCCATACAAGGCAGCTATACTACATACATGAGTTCTGAGATTACTTTTAGATGTGGATTGAACAGTATTCAGATCAAAGGCACAAATAGAAAACTGGTGTGGGCTCGGATCAAATGAACAAATTCATAAATCAGCATCATTTTCTACATGCCAGTTGTTCTTAGAATGACACATTGCCAAGAGCTACACCTTCAATGCCTCACGTCAACGCTGGGACACTACCCGCACTACTTAGTTTAGGACAATGAGCTTCAGTACTCTCTGGGACTATTGTCAAGAGGTTGGAAGGTTTCTCCTGACCCTAAAAATAGCTGTTATCGCCATTATCATCAACATGAATAAATATATAAGGTCCATGAAGACAAGGCCCTTGAATATATTGATCACCAATCTACACATAGCACTCAGAAAGAAAATTAATATATAGTAGGCTATCAAAAAATATTTGGTAAATAAGTTAACTTAAATTAGGCAAACTCTTGAACAATGAATCAGTCTGTAGAGCGATTGAGCTTAAAGTTTTGCCAGCTGAGGGTTAAAGAGTAGCTCAGCCCCTTGTTGGTTCACCTCTTATGGTTTCTAAATGTTTCTCCAAATGTCCACATATAATTTCTTACCTTACTAAGCACAGTGTAATGAGCATAACTGCATCCTTCAATGATGTGATGAATCATTGAAGCCTCGGGATTATCATGCTAAATTCAGTCTCATCTTTCAGCTGCAGGTACAAACGCAGGAAGGGCAGGAGTTGAGATGAAGGCAGGATGGCCTTGACATATAAATTTAAGAATTTCTTTAAAATAAATACTTGCTATCAATGAATGTTTTTGTCACTTATATCTTTTTGTAAAATGCATATGGAGAAAAATGAATATTTTCTAGTCTTCTGCAATATGGAACCCGGATAATTTTTACTATAATTAAAACTCTTATCATTCAATAGGTAAATAAAGCTTCTTTTATTCCAGGAACTGTTTGTATTGTATTGTATACTAGAAAGACACATGTGCTAGACTCTAGGAATGAGTAGGACAAGGCCTGTGTGCTTGAGAAACAGACTCAAAGACATTTAAATGTCATAGACATTTAAACATATTATAAAGATTACTATCTCTACAATGATATATAATTATAAGATACAGCATTTGACTAGAAGTGATTAACCTGTGTACAAGAACTTTCCAGAAAAGGCACCATGTGAGATAAGTCTTGAAGGATGAGTAAGAGGTCATCAAGGCCAAAGTCACCATGTTGCACAACTCCAAGGAGTGTCACTACATTATATATATATAGGGTGCCCCCTGAGCTTCTATTCCTAAGGAAGAAACTTTTTCTGTATAACAATTAGGATGCCTTCAAATGCAAATACACAGAATATTACAGAAAATGGCTTAAATAATAGGTTTTATTTACTCAAAATCTGAAGGAATGTGAGCCTGGGGTGGTTCAGGTGCATGCCTATGTCAGCCAGGATCTTCCATCATTTCACTCTGTTGTCCTCAGCATGTTGGGTCTGCCCTGGGCCCACGGCCATCGGATGGTTTCTAAAGTTCTAGGAAACCATCTGAAGATAGGAAGGAAACGGAGCAGGTGAAAAAACTCCCCTGGCATGTCTCTTTTTTTATTTTTATTATTTTTTTAAAGGGAGCAAATCCTTCACAGAAGACATCCAGATGTATACTTACATCTCATTGGCCAGAACTTATCATGTGACCATTACTAACTAAAGGGATATTCAGAAAGCAAGGAAGTAGTATTTTTAACCTCTACTGTGTGAAGCACTCTCCAGTAGAAGGGAAGAGAAGCTCTTGGGTATGAAACCTACAATGTCTCCAGACCATCCTAAGGTGTAAAGAGATTAGATTTTTGGTCTCCAGAACTAGACACTGTAAACTAATTATAGTGTCTGCTAAAACTGTAATTAGTTTATAATAATTTCTAGTATTATTTTTCCTTTCTGAGTAGTATGCTTCAGCTAAACATCATCTTTTTATTCTACCAAGATATCTGTAAGTATTATTATAGTTAATTTTCATCTGCAGAGAAGAAAATTGGGGCAAGGAGGGGTCAAGCAACAGAGCTAGCAAATCATTAAATAACGAAGCCCAGTACTGGTCTTCGGTCTCCTGACACTTAGGTCAACTTTTTTCCCATATCTCAAATGTTTATATTTTCATAGTATAATATCACAAGTATTACATGATAATATAATGATATAGTATTTTAATTACATTCACCATAGCACAATGAGATGCTTTAACATGGTGTGATGGTTAATCTCTGCCCTATTTCAAATGACTAGTGTAGCCCAAGTTAGGCTAATCGACCTCACAGGGCTTGTTCATTATAGGCTTCAGGGTAACTCCATTCAGTAGGGCTCTGTCTGTTCGAAGAGCCTACCATCTTTCCAACACAGCCTGAGAAAAATAAAAAATTCACCTTCACTCTAAGAGTAGAGGAGTTCAGCAAATGGGCATGAGGGCAACAGAGCATAAGAAAGGTGACTTAAAAACCAAGAACTCTACATCCCTTGGACTTTTTCCCCTCCTTCTGTCCTCTGGTTTGCATGCAACTGTGGGGAGTAACAAACTCACCAGCAAATCAAATGAACGCATCATGACAAGAGATAAGATGAGCCTTTAGAAACTCACAAGTAACTAAAGTGTACTTCATCCCTGGGGGAAGAGACTGCACAGGCCGTGTGAAAGCTCTCTGAGATGGACTCTCTGCTCAAGATCAATAGATTTAACATTCGAACGGCAACTGCCATCGTCACCATAGTGAGTAAGGCTCTGGCTATAATTATAAAGTTCAGTTGGATGGATTGCAGGGAGAAAATTTTTATAGAAAAAAAAAATAGGCTTGGCACCCTTACAAAGCTCATCTCCAGCATTTTCTGCTGGGGATAATTCAAAAGATGGTGCCTTTGAAGATGTAGGAGAAGCCAGAGTAACTGGGTCATTTCATTCCGGGGCTTTCCAACACTCTTTTAAATCAGGCCAGGTTCTAAACAGCGCTCAGTGTCTGTAGCTATAATTCAGGACTGTGGCTAAATGTTTGCTTGACCTCATTTTCCGACATGAGAAATTAGCTATTAGACAAGTAAATATAGAATTTCCCCAGAGCAAGCACACTTGGTCAGGGCAGAACCCATTCAAGTGGAACCCTGTAGCATGCATCTAATGAATGGGAGAGGTCAGTGGCAGAGTTTCTCTCAGACACTATCATGTGTTTTTAAAAAGAGTGAGCCAGAAAAAGTAGTAGAATGTCATGTTTCTGAGTGAGTTGTTCAGAATGTTTTGGTCATGCAGATTATTGTGTAGCTCAAAAAAAAAAAAGAGTTTCAGGATACACAGTTGAGCTTTATGACTGAGACATATACATTCTGAAAATTTGAAGATGATATAAAGGCTACAGACCGATGGCAAACCCCGGAAACAGAGAAAATGGTTGATGTGGGGTTTTTAATTAAACTTATTTTTGAAATAATTGTAGCTTCTTCTATAATTATAAGAAAAAACACCAAGAGATCTGTGTACTCCTGATCCAGTTTGCTCCAATGGTAATGACTTCATAACGATAGTACAATATCACGACCAAGAGATTCCCAGTGATGAAATCATTCAACCTTGTTCAGATTTCCCTTGTTTTATACGCATTTGTGTTGCATGCGCACACGTGCGTGTGTTTCTATGGAATTTTAGATATACATATATATACATAGAAAGAGAGATTCATGGATCTACTACTACAGTCAAGATACAAAACAGGTTCCATCATCACAAGTGCCCATCGTGTTGCCCTTGATGTAGTGTTTTAATGACCTGTGAAGGAGAGGCAAGAATTATTTCATTATTTATTTAAATTAAGTGGGAGAAACAAATTAACAAAAACTATGTATTTCTAAAATACACATTTGCAATTTCCTTTCATTTTCTATTATGACCGTATTTCCCCCCGGATTATTTTAAAATGTAATTAATCTGACCGTTAATAGTTCCAATGTTTTGATATAGTCATTTTTAGATATATACTTAGTTGCTAATCAGTTATTTCCACTATAAAACATATAACCCACTAATTACATACTTGAGTATTTAACCTAGAGAAATGAAAATTTTATGTTCTCCCAAAAACCTCTACCTGAATATTTATATCAGTTTTATTTGTAAGAGCCCAAAACTAGAAAAAAAACAAATGAGTTTTAGTGAGTGAACAAATTAACTGTGAAACATCCATACAATGGAATACTACTCAGCACTAAAAATGAACATTGATACATACAACAACCTGATGGATCTCAAAAGCAGTATGCTGAATAGAAAAAGCCAATCAAAATACATACTGTATGAACCCCTTTATAAAACAGTCAAAACAATGAAATTATAGTGATGGAAAATAGATCAGTGTTGCCAGAAGTTAGGATTGGAAAGAGGGTATGATTATAAAGAAGTGACAGAATGAGATTTCCTCGAGGTGATGGAACAGTTATGCATCCTGATGATGGCGTTTACACAAGTCTATATGTGTGATAAAACTTCACAGAACTATACATCCAATCAAAAAGTTTATAATTAAAAAACGGGTAAGCAATGATACCCCAATAAATTGAATAAAAAAATAAAAATAAAAAAATAAAGATAAAGTAAAAAACAAGTGACGTCTGAATTAGGTGTACAGTTTAGTTAATAGGATTGTACCCCTGTCAATGCTCTGGTTTTAATCATGGCCTATGGTTATGTAAGATGCCATCAATGGGTGAAGTTGGGGGAAGAATACACAGGATCTCTCTGTACTAATTTTGCAACTTCTAAGGAGTCTAAATTATTTTAAAATAAGAATGAAAACAAAAAATTAGCTGTCCCAATTTGCAGAAAAGTAAACTGATATTCAAACAGGCTAAATAACTTGCCCTGATGAAAAAAAGCCCTCAAGTGAGTAAAAGGCCAAACTGAGATTTGAACACAAGGCCTCCTAACTCCAAATTCAGGGCCCTTTATACCACAGGGCTTCTAAAAGCCATATGTTTAGCTTGGGCAGGTAATTATTCAGGTGATTAGTGAGGGATGTCCAGGTGGATGGAACAGCACGTTCAAAGTCAGGAAATAAGTAAGAGCAAGGGAAGGAAGTACAAACCACCAAAGGCTGGGGGAGACACCGAGGCTTGAGGGGACAAGAACAGGAGAGAAGAGGCTGACAGGCCAGGTGGACTGTGGACCGGATGCCTGATTAGGAGATAATCCCTCATGATGACAGACTCCAGAAATGGCCTGGAAAAGAGGTAAATGGCCAGATGCTACTGGATGAAAAGGTCGCTGCGTGTGAGCTGATCAAAGAACCTCGAGGCTAGGGAGTCAAATGAGTGGTCCACTGTCACACTGGAGGGAGTTGGAAAAGGTGGTGTGGAGAGGGAGACAGAGCTTCGTCCCTCCTATCAGTACAAACTTCCTGGGGACAAGAACTATGCTTTATCTTTGCTTCTCCCACGGAGACTACAATACCATCTTGGACTGAGAGCAGGAGTCCCCAACCTCTGGGCTGCAGACCGGTACCAGTCCGTAGCCTGTTAGGAACCGGGCTGCACAGCAGGAGGTGAGCAGGAGGCAAGCGAGAGAAGCTTCATCTGTGTTTGCAGCTACTCCCCAGCACTGGCATCACCGCCTCAGCTCCGCCTAAGACCATCAGGCACTAGATTCTCATAGGAGCACTGGTCCCTGGTGCCAAAAAGATTGGGGACCGCTGACTTAGAGCATCCATGATATTTGCTGAACTAATGAATAAAATGTTCTTAGGCCTTGATAACCTGAAACAGTTAGTGAACCTTATTTAGCTCCTACTTTCCCATGAGGAAGTGCCTTTGTTTGACCAACATGACACCAGTGACCATTAAATTCCATTTTAAAAATAGCTTTTCATTTGAGATAATGAAGATGAACTATCTTGCTGATTTTTTCTTAAGTAGTCATCCTAAGTGTCATATATTATGAAGGAAATATTGCTCCATAGATTTCTGACCAATAACATCTCGTAGACTCACATCTATATGCACATACCTACCCAAAGCTACGCTCTTCTATTCTGAGAATTAAAACTGTAAGGAGGGACTCAGAGTTGGTCTTCCATGGCCTTGATTCTAGAGTTGTGCTATCCAACATGGTAGCTACTAGCCTCATGTGACTACTGAGATTTAAATTTGAATAATATTAAACATTCAGTTCCCCAGTTATTCTAGCCACATTTCCAAGGCTCAATAGCTACATGTGGCTAATGGCAACTGGGCTGGACGCTATGGATAGAGAATATTTCCATCATCTCAGAAAGCTCAAATGTACAGTGTTGTCTAACACACAATGACTCAATAATTTGTCTTCCCTGACTTTGCCTGCCTCTCTCAATCAATTATCTTAACACATTCAGCCTTCCATGTCTCAGATGAGCCCCTGATGTCCAAAATGAGGACAGTAACATCAATTAGGTTATTTTCAGAACAATCATGTGGAATCCAACGATATTAGAATCCCGATGTCTTTTATGTGAACATGTCAAATTTTATGATTATGCTATTAATATACCACGTTATCTGTTTAATATGGTTAAGAATAATATGGCAGGCAGAACAGCTCCCCTCCCTCACCCCAGCCTGTGCCAAATGCCCAAGCCTAATCCCCAGAAAGTATGAATATTATGTTACATGGAAGGTCAGAATTGGAGTAGCAGATAGAATTAAAGTCTGCTAATCAGCTGACCTTGGGATGAGGTGATTATTCTGGATTATCCAGGTGGGCCCAATGGAATCACAGGGTCCTTAAAAATGGAGGAAGAAGGAAGAGGAGTCACAGTCACAGCGAGGCAGAAGGAGGAAGGCTTGACTGGCTGCCGTAGCTCTGATGACAGAAGGGGCCACAGGCCAAGGCAGGTGCCTCTAGAATCTGAAAAAGGTCCAAAAACAAATTCACCCACAGAGCCTCCAAAAAGGAATGCAGCCTTGCCAATATCTTGATTTTAACTTGCTTATAATGATTTTGAACTAACTGCCAGAATTATAAGATGAGGAATTTGTGTTGTTTTAAGCCTCTAAGTCTGTGGTAATTTGTTACAGTAGCAGTAGAAACCTAATATAGATGGTTTCTAAAATTCAATATAATTGATGTAACTTTTACTTAGTAATTTAATTTTATTTGTATGTCTTTTATAGTCATTGCAGGGAAGCAGATTTTGAAAGAATTAGCAGTACTTTGGCTCTCAGAAGATTTTTTTTCATAAGATACTGAGGCTTTCTAATTGTCCACTTGACCCTGAACTTCACGGGAGGGAATGGAAGGTCAGCCAGAGGAGGTTAGCTAAGCCTCTACGCGCAGAGCTGCTAATGCTGTGTGGTTGTTTGTCTGCAAATGACACTGGAGTTCTTGGCATTGAGGGTAAAATTAGCTAATCTATTTTGCTTCATGAAAAGGACAAGGAAAGATATCACAGTTAAGAACACTTGAAACGTATGCACAATTCTATTTATAATAGTGGTAAGATAATTGTCCTGTTGTGTCAAATTACTGAGATTACATGTTCTCAGATGAGATTTTATTTTCCATGTTGTTATTTTTTAAAAATTCAATGTCTTGAGACAAAGAAGCCAATAAAACATTGACTGTTACTATCAAAATGGAAAAATGGGTCTAGGGCATTTGAGATGGGAGGAAATTGGTAGGGAATGATGCTAAAATACAGCCCAGAACTCTCATATGATTCACTCACAAATTATGATTTAACAAGGCCTGAGAAACTACTCCAAAACTTTCCAAACACTCACATACTCATCTCCTTCTGTGACTTCCACATTATTTATTTTGAGACTTTAAAGGCCAATGTTAAAATGTAATATGGAATTGAGAAAAGCAGGAAAGGCCAACAACAACAAAAAAAAAAAAAGAAAGAAAGAAAGAAAAGAATGGAAAGTAGATGATAGATGGTAGACGAAAGCAGATACCAGGTAATCGCATTAAGTTGCTAGGGAAATTATAGACAGTTTCTTAGTATTTTCAGGAAATCTATTCTTAATCTATTTACCAAGAGTTCTGAACTTCCTGTGCCCACTCCAAGAGCCTCTGAGGCTCTCAATATGCTGCCTTTTCAGACCCATGGGTCTAGCTGCCTACCACATAGCTCAAAACAACATGTCCCAAACTGAACTATTCAGACCTTTGTCCACTCCAAACCTGCTCCTTCTCACATTTTTCCTGACCCATCCATTCAAGCTGGAAAGCTCAGCTATCCAGAGGCTCCACCCCACTTTTCCATCCTTGTCATTCCCACTTTGTCACCAAATCCTTACAATTCTCCCTCTTGTGTCTACGACTCTGGGCCATGCACTATAACCATTTCCAAAGCCTCCACTGTTGTCATTGGTTTTCATCTAAACTCTAATGGATCCCTGCTAACCAATCCAGTCAATGAAAAGGATTCAAAACCACAAGGCATCAATTAGGCCATTTAAAATTTTTTTTCATACTTGCTATCTGAAAATCACTGTGAGAAGACATACCTCTTGATGTCAAGGAGTTTAAAATCGAGTCAGAAAGGAAACAATAATAATATATAATAATATAAAAATAAGCGCACTTATTTATTGAGCATCTTCTATATTCTAGACATTCTTCTCGCTTTGCATACATTGTCTCTAATAATCATAACAGCCCTACAAGGTAGGAATTATGCTCATTTTATAGATGAGAAAACTGAGACTCAGATGTTACTAACTCGCCAAGACCTTACAGTCCTGAGTGGACCATAAACCTGAGATTCTTGAGGGCGGAAGCCGTAATTTAACTTTTTATTTTCTATTTAGCCAGGATAAAAGAATTTCAGACAAAATAGCAGTTACTGTGTAGATCCTAAAAAAACAGTCGAAGTCTGAAGAAAGTTATAGCCTTAAAGTGGTATTTACATTCCTTAAACGAATGCCACATAAGGCCTCAGGTTCTTCCTGTTTGTTTATGAACATCCTTTCCCCCTGCTATGACTGGGTCCTATAATTTCTAGTTCTTCTTACAAATAAAATAAATAAACTTAATGAGAATTACTCCGCAGGAATGTTGTGAGCATTTAATGAAACAATGCCTGTGGATTGCTTCTCACAGTGCTTGAACATTGCAGACCCTCTATAAGCAGCAGCCAATGCAGCATAATGGCTAAAAGAGTGGGCTCTCGAATCAGCCTGTCACTACCACTACTACTTACTTTGCTAAGTACTAGCTGTATGACATTGGCTAAAAGAACCTCTCTGAATCTTGCCTCCTCATAGTTAAATATAGCTAACAATAGTACCCATTTCATTGAGTTACAATGGAATCCAATTTGATAATGCATGTAAAGCACTTAGCCTAATTTAGTAATCGTAAGTAAGCTAGCAATACCAGCTTTCAGCTATCGTGCCCCACTGCCCAGAAAAGCATGAAAGCGCTACATTGAAACAAGAAATTAATGCCTGTTTTTAATCCACTGCATTATATACACATTAGTCTATTTTGCCAGAAGATCGTTGGTTCATCATCTGAACAGAAAGATATCGAATCACGGGATTTGGAAACTCAGAGAGAACCTTAGCTAAAATCCAGCTCAATCTGGCCAAGTTTAGAGAGGAAACAAAGGTTTTCAAAAGGTTTCAAAGTTTGTGTAAGGTTAGAATAGAATCTGAGAGTAGAATCTAGATGTCTAGGCTTATAATCTGATGCTCTTTCAACTATCAAGAAATCTATATCTTTTTAGAAGTCAGCTCAGCACCATCACGTATATTAGAAATTCTAAAATGAATCACTAGTCACATTGTTTGCAAGTGTTTAACTAATTATATTAAGTAAACTATAGCTAAATTTAAAATTCGAATAAAAGCAAATTTATATGCTACTGAATATATGTCTACATTGCCTAAAAAGGGTTAATATAAAAATATGAATACTTTCGTTGAGTTAAAGTTTTTAAGGTTAAATTAATTTTATAGAACCACTCATTAAATTCAGAAAGCAACGGACATAGTTTAAAGAAAGGATGGCCAACGAAAACTTGGAAAAATAAAATAAGGATTTAAAAAGCCTGAATCAGACATGTTTCCTGCCCTGAGACCCCATTTCCTGATGGGAGACATCACAAAGAAGCTTCACTACACTTTTCAATTGTATCATCTTAGAGTCAATAGCTGTAAATGTGACACAGGTTCATCTTGAGTAATACAGTGGATATCCTCATTCGTTGGATAACTATGGATTGAGCACTTCCTTTGCTCCAGGAATGAGGGTAGAAGCTGAAGCTTTAACAATGAAATAAGTAATGGTCCCTGTCCTCAAGAATCTTCGGAGATAACAGGTAAAGCATACAAGTGATTAAGAAACTAGATTCCAGGATAATGGCCATCAACGGCTAACATTTAGAATCATTGATATCAATAGCTAAAATTTATTCAATATATAACATGTACCAGGGAATATGCTAAGCACTTTTAAGTTGTTTCACGAAACCCTATGAGAAGGCTTCTATTATTAGCCTCATTTTCTGAATCAGGAATCTGATGCCGGAAACTTACTAGAAAGCATGGGAGGTAGAACTCAAATCTCAGTCAGCTGAGTCTAAGCCCTATCCATTAACAATGATTATCTCTTCATCGATGATGTGTGGAGAACATCTAACATGCAATGGAGCCCACAGGGGAGGCTCCTAACCTACATTTGGTGGACCAGGGACCATTTCCTAGAGAGCACAGCGTGTACATTTAGACCTCAGAAAGATTGTGCCAATTAGAGGAGGGTTCGAAAGTCCTCCCAGGTGGGCAAACCAGCATGAAAGAAACTGCTTTCCCATTGCCTGAAGATCGTACATGGCGCTCAAGTCCCTTCACGATGTGGCCGAAGCTTGTCTCTCACCACTCTCTACTCCTATGCTTCAACTATAATTTGACATTTTCCAATCTCTTCCAAGAACCAAGTTCATCTTCCTGTTTGGCCTCCGAGCAGCCATTCTTCTGTCTAGATCAGAACTCTGCTCCTAAGTAATATTCTGCAGGTCTCAGTTTAGACATTGTTTTCTCCAGAGAACCTTCCAAGAGCTACAACCGGACCTTCTCAAATTGCTTTTAGGGTCGCTACGATGCATAACGACAGTCCCCTGCATTTCTGTCACAATACTAAGTAGACTACACAATCCACATTCAAACATCTATCTTTTCCATGAGACCAGAAACTCCATCGGGCAAGGTCTGTTTTAGTCATTGCCACAACCCCAGGGTCTGGCAAAATGCCTAACACATAGTAGGCACTCAATAATTATTTGTAGAATGAACAAAAGATCGAAGTTTGTGGAGTAACATCCCCATCTTGTGGCCTTTTCAAAGACTCCGGTAAGTCATAATCTCCTGCTGTGTTTTCAATATCAAAAGCACAGGTGAGTGCTCACGTTCCTTGCTCCACGCACTGGAGGAAATGAAAGTAAATGTCAGATCCCACTTGTGAGGTCAATATTTCCTACTTTAGTTGACACAAAGCAGGAGAAATATTTGAACAGGAATAAACCTGAGAGTAAAATTGTAAACAGAAGCGAAGGAACACCCAAAGCAGACAAACCGGACGAACCAGCAGATGCAAGTTACTTTGTCTGCTTCCATTTTTGAAGCAAATGACTTTACTAGGTTAACCATCTAGAAGGACATTTTCAAAGCACATGTCTCCTTGTGGACTGAATCATTCTCGGTCTGATTCAAAACCTTCTTAGAACCATAGCACTTCAGATGGAAGGAGAGAGCAGGTATTTCAGACAGAAAGCACCCAGATAGCGAATAGCAATACCAGGCCAGAACCCAAACCCCCTGATGCTGGCCTGGTGCCTCTACTAAATCCTTTTTGGGTTTGTTAATAATTAAGCAATATTTAGTTAGTGTGTCTATGGAATAAAATGATGGCCTTTTTAAAAATTATGGACACATCACAATAAGTACTGTCCATAAAAATTCCTAATCTGAGGTAGGAAGAACTTTATTCAGGTGAAAAGTTTGCAACCAGGGGAAATGCAGCTTCTGGTGGAAACAGAAAGTGTGTTCCTCCAAGACAAAGGGGAGGTCACCTTTTATAAAGAAAGATCCCACTTGATTCCCAGTTGGTCCAATTGTATGCAAATGAGGTATCTATCCATAGTGGTACAGTTTTCATTGGTCCAAATCTCATAGTCTGGAATGGTTGGTATCGTCTATTTTGATTGGTCATTATGGAGTAGTTCTGATTGGCTGGTATATATGCAAATGACAATATAATCATGAAGGCAGGTCTCCCGGCATTGGTTGAAAGACAAAACCAGGAACTGCCTTATAATGCTTGGCTCAGAAGGCAGGAGCATTGTGCTGGAGAATGAAAGCTCAGTCTGTGGCTTTCTGTGAAATGCAGAGTGTGTGACAGGCCTCTAGTAGCCATGGCAACTAGACTCTCGTTATGGATTTAGGCTCAGTCAACTATGAGAAGTCCTTTTTTGGCAGATATATTTCTTCTCAGGTTCACAGTATGTAACTTCTCTAAGATTGAATGGCCCAAAAGAGGGTGGTGGCACACAAATTAAAGCAATGTCCCAAATGGGGTCCTTTGAAAATGTCGAAGTACAACACCGATGACATTAAAGTTCTACAGAGAAATTAGAATTAAAGTAAAAATTTTTAGATACAAATGCATTAAAATTTGACAGACAAGGGTATTCATTCCGAAAATGATAACCTAAAACTTCAGAATCTTGGGCCATCTAAAGAAGAATGGGGCTTAAAGGTAGACTAGCTCTGATTTAAAAGAATAAAAAATTGAAAAAAAAGGCTTTGACTTCTCCCAAATAATTATCAGTAGCACTTATTGAAGTACTTCCTGTGTGCCATAAACTGGATTGACGTGGCGGACCCTACTTAGCCTCCCAATCACCGCCACCTGTAAGAAGGCGTTATCATTAATCCCATGTTAAGGGATGAGGGCACAGAGCAAAGGAGGGCTAAGGGTCCTGGTCAAAGCCCCATGGTGAGCAAATGGTAGACCGAGATTCAGGATGCTCAACACCACAGCTCCTGCTTTCAGTATCTTTACGAAACCAGAAATGAAACCTTTGCTTTCTGTTTCTTCGTCATCTTAAATCCTTCTTCAGAAGATGTGTTAAATTTATGGCCTCTCTTCTTTTCAGACACTCCATGGATGTTCTCTCAGCCTTTTCACCAAATGGGAATTTCTGGCATCATGATAAACCAGTCACACAGCACTGGATTGGGAGCGAGACACAAAGCACTCAGGAATACTTGGGTCTTTCTCTTTACCAGGTCACTAATCTCCTTCAAAGTCTCCTAATCTGTAAAATGGGAGCAACACCTATTTCACCAAGTTGCGGAGAGAATTTAATGAAGTAATAGATTTGAAAAAGCCTGAGACACACTTGGGGCTCCAACGTGTGTTAGCTCTGACTCAGCAATTGTCCTTGGGTTCCACAACACCCCCTAAAATCAGCAACAGCCCCTCCCGTGTCAGTAGCCTGGATGTAAGGAGTTGGTCCCTGAGACATTGGAATGACATAAAGGACTTTGTGGCTGTCTTCGAACACCATTGAAGGCTCTATCAAGTTCAGCAAAATATTTCCCTCAATTTTGTCTGCTAAGCAAACCAATTATAGCACTTTTCCCATCACAGGTCTACAGCTGTTTAAAAGTTAAATGACTCTTTAAGTCATCGCTGAATGTAGAGGAAGCAAACAAACCCAATCGAAAGCATTCTCCATTTATTTTTCAGGCACAGTCAATCAACCAGCGATGAGATTCATTCATTCAAAGCTTCGCAAGCATGTATGGGGCGCGTACTGTATTAGTTTTTAATAAAAATATAAAGCCGGTTGTTCAGAATATCAGGAGATTGATAAGGTTCATGTAAACCATAAATATTTTGATTCCCTCTCCAATCATTCTACAAGAAAGAAATTCAGAGAGTGACAGGATCAGTCTGTCTGTGAAGAGCTGACATGACTGAGCTGCGCAAGGTGATGAACTAGGTGTGTCTCCAATGAGGCCTCCTCTCCCACAGCTCCTCACCTGACTGTCTTTGGTAACAAGAATCTCCCTGTCTTGATACAGCCCCTCATATAATACATTTAGGATTATGAATAAGTTTTCTTTACCACATGTTCTCCCCACTGGCACAGCCCAAGGACACGAAGTCAAACAAACAAACAGTATTAGGCAAATGTTCTCTTATCTCTTGCATTACAGAAAAGAGGAAAAAATGATTGAAGGAACAAAGCCACCTGCTGTGAATATTAACAAAAAATGAAAAATGAAAAAACCTAAGAACTTTGAATACTATCGTAATTACTGAGTGCAGTTACTTACTTCTTGCTATACAGCAGGTACGCCTTAAGAACCAATCTAAACTGCACAAAGCTCTTAACCGTCCCGTCCCCTCTTTTACTAACCTGTGAAATAGAAGTGGCATTGGCCCTGCTACTTATGGGGTCAGAGAAGCTGACAGAGGCAAACGTGCTGTGTCAAGTGAAGAGAGCCACCCGATGTTCTCAGTTTTACTGCATAGTTTTGAGCCCAGATAGATCTCTGCCTTCTGTCTTGTTTGGTTTCAGTGGCCTGGAGAGGGGATAAGGAATGGTAGAATGGAGCAGCAGGCAGAATGATGCCTCCGAAGATGTCCACGTCCTCATTGCTGGAACCTCTGAAGATGGGCCCTCACATGGGAAAATGGACTTCGGGTTGTCCGGCTGGGGCTTGTCATCACAGTGTCCTTACATGAGGGAGGCAGGAGGGTCAGAGTCAGTAATAGAAGTCGGAAGGATGCAAGCGAGAGGCCCCAAGCCCAGGAACGCAGGCAGCCTCTAGAAGCCAGAAAAGGCACAGAAGCAGATTCTCCCTCAACCTCTGAAGGGCCCAGCCCCCTGACGGCCTGACTCCAGCCCCCCGAGACTGGTTTTGGACTTCTGACCAACGGAACAGCAAGATGATAAATGTTTTTCTTTTTTAAGCCACAAAGTTTGTGGCAATTTGTTACAGCAACCATAGGAAACTAATACAAACGGGAAGCTTTGCTCTCTAGTGAAACAGGGCCGAGGGGTCAGGGTCAGAAGACTTTGGCTCTGGTCTGAAGTTTGCCACTACTAGCTGTGGGACCGTAAACAAGTCGCATTACCTCTCAGGAACTACACGCACCAATACACCATAGGGTTTAGCTCTGGGTCACTGCAGTCCCTTCTACTCTGAGAGTCCATGATGGCCACAGTGCTAAGTATACAGAGCCACTTAAATCGACATCCTCTTTGTCTTCCCGATAATATTCTAAAGTCGGTTTACATTTTCCCTGCCATTCCACACCTCAAGCGACTCTACAGCCAGATCATAAATCCTAGAAATTGGCACTGAAGACACAGTGGCATATAAACTGTATTTCTAAACTTCAGGATGTGTTTGCATAGTACCCAAGATTTAGAAAAAACAACAACAAAAAAAAACCAAAAAACAAAAAAATCTCGTGCCTGCCTCAGGTAGATTTATTTTGGAGAAGGAGCTTCTTAGTTCTGGCCAAACATATGGCCTGGCAGTTCCACTACACCCACTGAGTGTTTATTTTCTCCACTCCTGTGCAGCAATTTTAATAAAAGCTCTGCACCAGCCCTCACCCCAGATGGTGAGCCAGCCCCACCTGTCTCTTCCTGACAGACTGTTGAACAGGGATGCCTTCCCTGAACTAAGAGTCATTTTTCCACCTCTACAACCTTTCTGCTTTTAGGTAGCCGTTGCACAAGGTGGTATTTTTAGAAACGTGATGTCAGCTATTTCTTATTTTGCCAGTCTTTGAGATGTCATGTGACTTGAATTTTCCAACAACAGAGATTCCTCTTCACACCACCCCCCGATCCTAGGTACACAAAAGAAGATTCAACGGATTAAAGGAACCCCACTGTTTTATCTGTCTTTCATCTTCTTCAGAACAGACAGAAGTGAGCTACGCTCATGCGGTCCATGCTTCGCCCTTCAGGAGCCCTGTGTGAAGGATTCTTTCAATTTGAAACTGAGCTGTTAATTGTGCTCCACCTGCCAGATTTTGTGAGGACATTTTCACCAAATCAAAATAGGAAACAAAACATGCTAAGTATTCGTTTAAGAACCAGATTCCATGTACCTAGCAATGCTGACACAAGAATGCTCACGATTTTGTCAACTCGACAAAGAATTCTTCTCTCCCTTTGTGAAGCCAGCAAACAAAAAGATAACAGAAAGTTAGATGTGTATACCCCTTTCTCTCAGTGGTGTAGAGGATCAGGTTTTTCTATATCGATTATCTTGAAGAATCTGCAGCCTCTGAAAACTTCGATGATGAAATGGGGGACTTCTAAAGTGTGATGTTACCCTGTAGAAATTATTTAGCATATACAAGAGACATGCTAGGAGATTAACCTTCACAGGGAGGAAGGCCCTAATCTTTGTGATGCTCCCCCTGAAGGCCAGACAATAATGAAATCTTTCTCTCTCCCACCTTACCTCGGGATCTGAAGCATTCCCTTTACCTTCTCCTGCACCTGCAGGCCGGCTCCAACCAGCAGCAGAACTAACTGAAGAAGAGAAGGGCAAACAACCCACACTGGAGGCAAAAAGGCAGAACTTCGCAGGTGCAGGCACAAGAGAAATTCAATTATATCCTTCTTTATAGATAAATATTGATCTCCCTGAGAAGTGTTTATCTACTAGTGGAAGTTATTCTACCTTTTTTTCTATTTTCCATTTTCTATGAAAAAGTAGATGAGTAAAGAAAACGACAATCATACAAATAAAAAAATCCGCAGTATTTTTCATGTAGCTTTTTTTTTTTTCTTTTATGGCTCACTGTCCCTAGATAGAAATCAAATGCTATATATGAATCAGTCTTATAAAGGTCAAGGCTCTCGGTTGCAAACAATGGAGACCAAATATCACTAACTTAATGAAGTAGAAAGACACTTATTGAGAGAATACATGTTGTTAACTCAATCAACAGAAAGGCTGGAGAGCTCGGGCTGAGGAAATGGGCAGGACCAGAGCAGAGTGAACGACAGGGAACAGGAACGCTCTGTCAGGATGCCACCCCCCATTACCGCCACCAGCAACTCGGTGAAAAGAGGTAGGAAAGAACAAGAAAATTAGTTAAAATATGCAAATCTACACATGAGTTACCGCCACCAGCAACTCGGTGTTGCCACCAGCAGACTTTGCATGTCCTTTCCTCTAGAACCGTGGCACTAACCACTGCCATTGCTGAACTCAGCGAAATCACCACAGTACACCAGGAAGCATTTTTCAGTGGC
>NW_006438867.1:4814472-4818927 GCF_000325575.1 Pteropus alecto
CAAGCCTAAGTAATGGGGGCATACAGACCCCAGCACTGGGGCGAGTGAGAAGCGTCTGGCCATTTCAGTTGCTGTAAGGGGAAGTGAGGCCTCCCTTCCCCCAAGATTCACACTCTGGAGGACTTCCCACAAATAGAAGGGTGTTGGGATGCTGGGTAGCCAAGTAATAAATAGCAGAGGTCTAGCACAGTCCAATACTCTTCCTTCCTGACATCTACATATAGTCTCCACTCGAAAATACTTCTCGCTGGTATAAGGCAATGCTCCTCAAACAATCAAGACATTCTCAGCCCGTGCCGACAAAGGAAGGCAGCCCTCAGCCTTGCCGGTTACTGCCCCAGGTCAAAGCCTAAGATCTCTGAGCAATGTCCTTGTATGCCCTCTATTTCTGTTACATACTGGATCAATATTCGGCAGCCTGTGACCTGAAATACAAAGTTAACCGACAAAACTTATTTTAAAATGGCGTGAAAAGAGGTAGGAAAGAAAAAGAAAATTAGTTAAAATATGCAAATCTACACATGACATGGCAAGATAGGGAAACTGGTCACGGGACATAGTTGACAGTCACGATTTCTCCCTCGATCCCACAATTCGTTTCCGCTTCATCTTCAGTCAGCATTGGAACTGGCGTGGGGTCTTTAACCACACGGAGGACACAAAATTTAACTTTTACTGCTCAATATGTGATAACGAGATTCTGCCCGGGGAATTACCTACACCCATCTGTCTCTTCTGAGTAAATGAAACCCCATTTCTTCTCGGGAGTCAGAATCCGTCATTCCAGTTACCACCAGGATCCTCCTTTCCTTCTGTTCTCTCAGAAGCATGAATGGTCTAAAACGGTCAAACTGAGTTTCCAATTCAACTGAAATCTATTGTTAGGCTCTCCGGAAGAAGTACTTCTTGCTAGGGTACTAAAATTACTAAACTAACAGGATCTGGAGTCACACGGACAGAAAGCAGGTTTCTAAGTGGGTCATTAGCTGCACCGGGTAGCGGATCCACCCGCTTCCACTTCATCATCCTGGACATGCACGTTCTGGCTACGGAAGAAGGAGCACCATATTTCAGTTGCTGCTTCAGAGAATTCTGAATTCTCTAAAACAGTATCCAACTTCGCAAGGTATTGGCACTAAAACTGAGTATTGCATAGCCCATTGCACCCTTCTATAAAGCTAACTGTTTCTAATGATGAAGATATACGTTCAGTGAATTCCATGGGCATTGACCATGGCCTCGTTTGGTTTACTGTAGCTTAACTTATAGTTAGCCCTTCCTACATAATAGTCCTTCCTTCAGGAATCAGAAAACTAGTGACGGTATCTGCCAATTACCCGGGATCCCTATCCTGACTGCATATATGTATATTTATCTTTTCACACACACACATCTAAACTTACAGGAGCTAGGTAAATAACCATGTTCAGAAATGCACTGGACCTCAGGTGAGGTAGAGCTGGCTCAAAATTCTATTAACTGGCTTTTTAAAACCCCTACTCTCTATCTCACAACACCCAACCCTCCTGACTCAGCTGGACCAGGTACAGACCCAAGAACTGAGGGGAGAAGATGCAACGATTAGATGCTGGTAATGTCCTTGAGAGGGTATCCCATGCTTTGCCATCTCCTTTCCTAAGTCACAGGGATGAAAAGGGGGAGAAATGACAAAAACCCCTGGATACATGTTTGGGAGACTTGGAGCCAGACTTGTGCTCAGTAGAACCACGACAATTGGCAAGATCCCAGTGACCCCAACCCGAGCATACGGGAAGAACAGACATGGCAGTGGGGTGGGACATTTGAGACAAGAGCTTTAGCTGGTCTCTGAAGGGCCTGGGTACACATTCCATGTCAAACAAGAGAATGATTTCATTGCTCCAAACAGTATTTCAGAGCAGCAGACAGCAGGGAAGAGGTGACTGCCCTGGCAGGCCCTCAGTGGCTGAGAGCATCCTTAGGGCTGGAACAAGGAAGACACGGCAATTACCTGGGTGAAATGACCCAAGACCATTGGAAACGAGAATCTCAGCTGACGCCAGACTGGTCTGATGACAAAGACCCACACAGCATATGACCCTTCTCAGTGCCTGAAATTCAAAAAGCCACTCTACCTTCTCTCAGCCCCGTCTCTCTTCCTATGAACACGACCTGGATTGGGGAGGAGAAGGGTATTAAATCGGTGCAGATGTAACATCTGCTAACTGAACAGAACTTAAACTCAGTTATAAAACAACGAAGTCATTTTTTAACTACCTGATTTTGTGTTCGAGATTCATATCTGTATATGTGTATTATGCATATATACATATATCTTTTTAGCAATAGATCACCAATGTGTGTCTTAGTCCACTTGGGCTGCTCAAACAAAACACCACAGACTGGGTGCTTATAAACAACGGAAATTTATCGCCCACAGTTCTGAAGCCTGGAAAGTCCAAGATCAAAGTGCCAACAGATTCGGTGTCCAGTGAGGACTCACTCACTGGTTCACAGAGGGCAGTCTTCTTGAGGGAGATCTCTTTACAAGGGCTCTAATCCCATTCCTGAGGGTCCCACGCTCATGACCTATTCACCTTCCAAAGGCCCCACCCCCAAATATTATTCTCAGGATTAGGTTTCGACGTATGAAACTTTGGGGACACACAAACCTTCAGTCCACAGTAATGTGGTTATAAAACTGTGACAAAAAATAATCTGTCAGTAAAAGGATTTTGTGACTGGAAGGAACATCATTCTAAATACTGCTAGATACAAAATCGAAACCAACTAACTGACAAACCCAAGTTTTCTGTAGGAAACGCTATCCTTAAGGACGTCTAGAAAGTCATTTTCACAACCTTTCTTGAAAAGTCATGTAAGAATTTATTATAAATAATAGAATCTGACAGTATTGGGAGGCGATTTGTAAATTCCATTCTATGATGAAATTGTGCAGCTGGAAACTTGAAGAAAGGACTAAATAAGATGACCTGAGAGGTGAATTCAAAACAGCAACTCTGTTTTTCCTACTCCCTCTGTAATATCAGGACATTTAAATTGCCAGTTGCGAGAGATCAGATCAAAATATTCAGAAATTTAAGACACAACTATAGAAGATCTATCAAAATATGTACACTGATATATACATAAATATAGAATGTTAGAAATAAATATATAAGTATTATGTGTGTTATATATGTATATGTACATTTTTGTAACTTTTTACACTTGGGTCTCATTTTTTAAGTATTTTGAAATGTGTATATGTGTATGTATGAATCAGTGGGAGACATACTGACATATAAAATCACTGACGAAAGCAGCTAATCGATGTAGAAAATCAGCAAAAAATATGGGAACACATCTAATTATGATGGATGGGAGTTATAAATGGGAAAAGATGCATAAAGACATGAACGCTGAGACAAGTCAAAGGAAGTCTCTAAGCTCTTCTTTCAAAACTAACTGTTAAATCTATTTCACTGTGATGGTACTTCACATGTTAATTCTCTGTCCCTGAAGGATTCCATTTTGCATAGAACCTAGACAAACTGCCTAAAATAACTTTGCTAAGATTGGATTTAATTACCAGACCTAACTCCTCAGTAAAGGAAATCAGCCAAACAACAGGGAGAAAATGCTGACTGAATGGAGACATGAGCGATTTGATTAATTGAAAGGATAAATTCTTCACCTTAAAATCACTAAAGATGAGACATGTAGAACTAAATAAATCTATTACACTGTTTGCTAGCAATTTCCCAATAACTCTGTGGACTACTTTATCATATTATAACATATGAAATAGCAAAAAGCATATTTTTGTAGGCGCCTTTCTATGCCTAAAGTAAAATTTAATGTTTGTTAAAGCCTATTACTCATAAAAACAACTTCTTACATTTTCAGAGTTAGATCTACTGCAAAGATCACCAGCTGTAACTGGCTGCAGTACTTGAGTATGGCACAGCTGGAGTTAGCAAGAGACTGTTAAGTGAAAACTCATTTTTGGAGCTTCTAAGTGGAGTTGTGTTTGTCCTTACAAAATGAATTGCCTCCATAGTGATGAACTGCAGTGATTCTGCATGAGATTTCAAACATGAAAATGTCATAATTCTTCCCTTGGCTAAGCTATCCTGCAATCACCAACAATTAATATGCTTGTTAGAAAAGAGATCACTTTACTGACATTATTAATTCAATGTCACATTAACATCAAGGTTATTATCACAGCTCTAACAACTCTTAAAATTAACACGTAGCCTTTGCCCGGTATGTTTCATTCGTTTGGCAATACGCTTTTAAATATGTGATTTGTTCAAATATGTCTCCTAAATAACGAGAGAGAGAAAAAAAAGGATTGAGCTACTTTAAGAAATCACTGCAAGGCTTGTTTATTTTGTGAAAACGAAGGATCGCTAAGCAGGAGGAGGTTATTTAAAGGGACATGAAATGGTTGTTGCCAAAGTAACCTCC